>NW_024099099.1:0-2964 GCF_016545835.1 Crotalus tigris
TCCATATTTAAAAATGGTGCTTTTTGGGGTTTTTAAAAATTGAGCCGTTTTGGTGTCTGGGGAAGGAAATTCCTGATGCCGGGGTCAGGGATTTTTAAGCTTCGGAGGTGAAAAATTTTTTTTGACCCAAATGTAAAAACAAACGTCAGAATGGGATTCGGGGTTAAATTTCATGCTTAAAAATGGTGCTTTTTGTAGTTTTTAAAAATTTAGCCCTTTTGCTGTCTGAAGAAGCAAATTCCTGATGCCGGGGTCAGGGATTTTTGAGCTCCAGGGGTCAAAAAATTTTTTTGACCCAAAAGTAAAAATAGATGTCAGAATGGGATTCGGGGTTAAATTTCATGCTTAAAAATGGTGCTTTTTGTAGTTTTTAAAAATTTAGACCTTTTGGTGTCCGGGGAAGGAAATTCCTGATGCCGGGGTCAGGTATTTTTGAGCTCTGGAGGTGAAAATTTTTTTTTTGACCGAAATGTAAAAATTGATTGTCAGAATGGGATTCGGGGTTAAATTTCATGCTTAAAAATGGTGCTTTTTGTAGTTTTTAAAAATTTAGAACTTTTGGTGTCTGTGGAAGGAAATTCCTGATGCCGGGGTCAGGGATTTTTGAGCTCCGGAGGTGAAAAATTTTTTTAACCGGAATGTTAAAAAACGGTGGCAAATGGGATTCCGGGGTTAAATTTCATGCTAAAAATGGGTGCTTTTGTATTTTTAAAAATTTAGCCCTTTTGTGTCCCGGGGAAGGAATTCCTGATGCGGGTTCAGGGATTTTTGACCTCTGGAGGTGAAATTTTTTTTGACCCACATGTAAAAACGGACGTCAGAATGGGATTCGGGGTTAAATTTCATGCTTAAAAATGGTGCTTTTTGTAGTTTTTAAAAATTGAGCCATTTTGGTGTCTGGGGAAGGAAATTCCTGATGCCGCGGTCAGGGATTTTTGAGCTCCGGAGGTGAAAGTTTTTTTTTGACCCAAATGTAAAAACGGACGTCAGAATGGGATTTGGGGTTAAATTTCATGCTTAAAAATGGTGTTTTTTTTGTAGTTTTTAAAAATTGAGCCATTTTTGTGTCTGGGGAAGGAAATTCCTGATTCCCGGGGTCAGGGATTTTTGAGCTCCGGAGGTCAAAATTTTTTTTTGACCGAAAACTAAAAACAGACGTCAGAATGGGATTCGGGGTTAAATTTCATGCTTAAAAATGGTGCTTTTTGTAGTTTTTAAAAATTTAGCCCTTTTGCTGTCTGAAGAAGGAAATTCCTGATGCCGGAGTCAGGGATTTTTGAGGTCCAGGGGTCAAAATTTTTTTTTGACCCAAAAGTAAAAACAGATGTCAGAATGGGATTCGGGGTTAAATTTCATGCTTAAAAATGGTGCTTTTTGTAGTTTTTAAAAATTTAGACCTTTTGGTGTCCGGGGAAGGAAATTCCTGATGCCGGGGTCAGGGATTTTTGAGGTCCAGCGGTCAAAATTTTTTTTTCACCCAAAAGTAAAAACAGATGTCAGAATGGGATTCGGGGTTAAATTTCATACTTAAAAATGGTGCTTTTTGGGGGTTTTAAAAATTGAGCCGTTTTGGTGTCCGGGGAAGGAAATTCCTGATGCCGGGGTCAGGGATTTTTGAGCTCTGGAGGTGAAAATTATTTTTTTGACCGAAATATAAAAATTGATTGTCAGAATGGGATTCGGGGTTAAATTTCATGCTTAAAAATGGTGCTTTTTGTAGTTTTTAAAAATTTAGGCCTTTTGGTGTCTGTGGAAGGAAATTCCTGATGCCGGGGTCAGGGATTTTTGAGCTCTGGAGGTGAATATTTTTTTTTGACCGAAATGTAAAAATGGATGTCAGAATGGGATTCGGGGTTAAATTTCATGCTTAAAAATTGTGCTTTTTGTAGTTTTTAAAAATTTAGCCCTTTTGGTGTCCGGGGAAGGAAATTCCTGATGCCGGGGTCAGGGATTTTTGAGCTCCAGCGGTCAAAATTTTTTTTTGACCCAAAAGTAAAAACAGATGTCAGAATGGGATTCGGGGTTAAATTCCATATTTAAAAATTGTGCTTTTTGGGGTTTTTAAAAATTGAGCCGTTTTGGTGTCCGGGGAAGGAAATTCCTGATGCCGGGGTCAGGGATTTTTAAGCTTCGGAGGTGAAAAATTTTTTTTGACCCAAATGTAAAAACAAACGTCAGAATGGGATTCGGGGTTAAATTTCATGCTTAAAAATGGTGCTTTTTGTAGTTTTTAAAAATTTAGCCCTTTTGCTGTCTGAAGAAAGAAATTCCTGGTGCCGGGGTCAGGGATTTTTGAGCTCCAGGGGTCAAAAATTTTTTTTGACCCAAAAGTAAAAACGGATGTCAGAATGGGATTCGGGGTTAAATTTCATGCTTAAAAATGGTGCTTTTTGTAGTTTTTAAAAATGTAGACCTTTTGGTGTCTCTGGAAGGAAATTCCGGATGCCGGGGTCAGTGATTTTTGAGCTCCAGCGGTCAAATTTTTTTTTTGACCCAAAAGTAAAAACAGATGTCAGAATGGGATTCGGGGTTAAATTTCATACTTAGAAATGGTGCTTTTTGGGGTTTTTAAAAATTGAGCCGTTTTGGTGTCCGGGGAAGGAAATTCCTGATGCCGGGGTCAGGGATTTTTGAGCTCAGGAGGTGAAAATTCTTTTTTGACCCAAATGTAAAAACAGACGTCAGAATGGGATTCGGGGTTAAATTTCATGCTTAAAAATGGTGCTTTTTGTAGTTTTTAAAAATTTAGCCCTTTTGCTGTCTGAAGAAGGAAATTCCTGATGCCGGGGTCAGGGATTTTTGAGCTCCAGGGGTCAAAATTTTTTTTTGACCCAAAAGTAAAACAGATGTCAGAATGGGATTTGGGGTTAAATTTCATGCTTAAAAATGGTGCTTTTTGTAGTTTTTAAAAATTTAGACCTTTTGGTGTCTGTGGAAGCAAAATCCTGATGCCGGGGTCAGGGA
>NW_024099100.1:0-8665 GCF_016545835.1 Crotalus tigris
TTTCGCGGGTATTTGTATATAGGTCTTTGGTTGTTCGGGTTTTCTCCCGCGTAAAATTGGAAGTGTCTTGGCAACGTTTCGACGAAGTCACATTCGTCATCTTCAGGCTTGTGTTTTTAGCTTCTTGCTTTGAGCAGCAATGTGTGGTTTTAGCTGTTTCTTCCTTTTAACTGCCAGTGAGGGTATGAACTGATTGGATGGGAGCTTGGCTGTGTTCTGATTGGGTGGAGGTGTGTTCTGAATGGTTAGGGGCTTGGCTGTGCTCTGATTTGCTGGGGGAGTGTTCTGTTTGGTTGTGCTCAGGTTAGTCTGAGTTGCAGAGGGGTTTAAGATTTTGGGGTTAGGGAGTCGTTTGTCAATAAGGGCAGGTTTCCAAATGGCTGGTAGGCGGGAGGTATCATCTCGCTTTTTCATGCTGTGTGGGCGTTTTTCTATCTCGATGGCTTCTCTGATTATTCTGTTATTAAAATGTTCACTTTTGGCAATGGTTCTGGTATTTTTAAAGTCAATTTCATGTCCTGTGGCTTTAAGGTGTTTGACCAGGGAAGATGTTTGTTCCTCTTTTTTAAGAACTCAGTCAAAAAAGAGGAACCAACATCTTCCCTGGTCCAACACCTAAAGCCACAGGACATGAAATTGACTTTAAAAATACCAGAACCATTGCCAAAAGTGAACATTTTAATAACAGAATAATCAGAGAAGCCATCAAGATAGAAAAACGCCCACACAGCATGAACAAGCGAGATGATACCTCCCGCCTACCAGCCCTTTGGAAACCTAAAAGGACCCTATTGATCAAACTGTACTCCCTAACCCCAAAATCTTAAACCCCTCTGCCACTCAGACTAACTGAGCACAACAAACCAGACACATCCCCCAGCAAATCAGAGCACAGCCAAGCCCCCCTAACCATTCAGAACACACCTCCCACCCAATCAGAACACAGCCCATACGCCTACCATCCAATCAGTTCATACCCTCACTGGCAGTTAAAAGGAAGAAACAGCTAAAACCACACATTGCTGCTCAAAGCAAGAAGCTAAAAAAACCAGCCTGAAGATGACGAATGTGACTTCGTCGAAACGTTGCCAAGACACTTCCAATTTTACGCGGGAGAAAACCCGAACAACCAAAGACCTATATATATATATATATATACATATATATACAGTGCTTTTTTTCTAAAAAAAAAAAAAAGTGCCAGAACTTACACACGTCATACAACCTGCCTTGTCTACCCTATAAGGTTCCATCCAAAAAAGGTAGTCTGAATCTTGTAAATTTGGCAGAGGGGGTCAAATAATTCTCCAAAGCACCAGAGGGCAGGACAAGAAACAATGGTTGGAAACTGATCAAAGAGAGAAGCAATCTGGAATTAAGGAGAAACTTGTAACAGTGAGGACAATTAACCAGTGGAACAGCTTGCCTTCAGAAATTGTGGGCCCTCCATCACTGGAGGTTTTTAAGAAGAGATTGGACACTTGTTTGAGATGGTATAGGTTCTCCTACTTGAGCGGGGGGGGGATCACTAGAAGACCTCCAAGGTCCCTTCCAGCTTCTATTCTATTCTATTCTATTCTATTCTATTCTATTCTATTCTATTCTATTCTATTCTATTCTATTCTATTCTATTCAGATTCTTATACCCCCTAATCCTAGATTTCTTTGGCACAGAGCTGCCCTATAGAACATCATCACCCTCAGCCCAGAGAACCTGGTAGCAGCTTTGAAAGGCTGGTTGTTCCCTCAAGCACTGGGGCCAAAATGTTAAGTGACCTGGTTGATTATCTGCCTGCTCTTTGATTCACAGGCTTGGGAAAGATTCTTTTAGCCTCAAGCGCATTTGCGTTTGATTTTATCATAATTGCTTTTAATGATTTGGAGAAGTTGTTGCTTTTGATTTTTAACTTGCTGTTAGCTGCCCAGAATTGCATTAGTGAGATGGATGGCAGGAAAGGAAAGGAGAGGAGAGGAGAGGAGAGGAGAGGAGAAAGGAGAAAGGAGAAAGGAAAGGAAAGGAAAGGAAAGGAAAGGAAAGGAGAGGAGAAGAGAGGAGAAAGGAGAAAGGAGAGGAGAGGAGAGGAGAGGAGAAAGGAGAAAGGAGAAAGGAAAGGAAAGGAAAGGAAAGGAAAGGAAAGGAGAGGAGAAGAGAGGAGAAAGGAGAAAGGAGAGGAGAGGAGAGGAGAGGAGAAAGGAGAAAGGAGAAAGGAAAGGAAAGGAAAGGAAAGGAAAGGAAAGGAGAGGAGAAGAGAGGAGAAAGGAGAAAGGAGAGGAGAGGAGAGGAGAGGAGAAAGGAGAAAGGAGAAAGGAAAGGAAAGGAAAGGAAAGGAAAGGAAAGGAGAGGAGAAGAGAGGAGAAAGGAGAAAGGAGAAAGGAAAGGAGAGGAGAGGAGAGGAGAGGAGAGGAGAGGAGAAAGGAGAAAGGAGAAAGGAGAAAGGAGAAAGAAAAGGGAAAAGGAAAGGAAAGGAGAGGAGAGGAGAGGAGAGGAGAAAGGGGAAAGAAGAAAGGAGAAAAGAGAAAGGAGAAAGGAGAAAGGAAAGGAGAGGAGAGGAGAGGAGAAAGGAGAAAGGAGAAAGGAGAAAGGAAAGGAAAGGAAAGGAGAGAAGAGGAGAAAGGAGAAAGGAAAAAAGAGAAAGGAGAAAGGAAAGGAAAGGAAAGGAAAGGAAAGGAGAGAAAGGAGAAAGGAGAAAGGAGAAAAGAGAAAGGAGAGAAGAGGAGAAAGGAGAAAGGAGAAAGAAAAGGGGAAAGGAAAGGGTAAAGGAAAAGGGAAACAAAAAGGGAAAGGGAAAAGGAAAGGAAATCTAAAGGAAATGGGAACCACAGATGAAACTTCCCCACAAGTATACATCCCCAAATCCCAATAGTTTTTTAGGACAAAATAATTCTTTCTCATTTTCTGCTGAAAACGTAACTTTTCTATTGATTCTCCCCTTTACAGAATTCCACATCTCCATCAGAGTATGAACCTTAATTTCCATGGGGGAACAATATTAAGGGAAGGGGGCAGTTCTGAATTAAGAAGTGGGTATACGTAAGGGCGGGGGGGGGGGATGTTATCAGTAGAGGAGATTGCTCCCCAGCTCCTGTTCAAAACTCAATTGCTTTTTTTAAAAATAAAACAACCCATTTTTTAAAAGAACAATTTTTCTTGCATTTGCTTTCGGTCATGATGTGTTTTTTTAATCAAGTGTCAATACTGTATAGCACTTTTTCTTTTGCTATCTCCTCTTTTTTCAAGATGGGACATTTACTCTGATGTATCAAAGCACTCACAGGGAGAGAAGCCACATGTATTTCTTCCTGTGTCTCTTCTGTTCATATCAAAAAATAGTGGTTCTTTATAACAGGTAGTCCTCGACTTACTATCATTTGTTTAGTGACCATTCAAAGTTACAATGGCACAGAAAAAAGTGACTTATGGCCGTTTTTTTCACACCACCATTGCGGCATCGCCACAATCACGTGGCCAAAATTCAAACGCTCGGCAACTGACTCATATTTATGACGGCTGCAGTATCCCGGGGTTATGTGATCACCTTTTCTGACAAGCAATGGGGAAGCCAGATTCACTTAACAACCATGTTACTAACTTAACAACTGCAGTGATTCACTTAACAACTGTGGTAAGAAAGGTGGTAAAATGAGACAAAATTCACTTAGCAGTGGGAATTTGGACTCAATTTTGCCCATAATTGAGGACCCACCTATAGAGTATTTCCTAATAAAAATTAAGCTCCATGTACCTCTTTCTTCCTATTCTGGTCTCCGTTACCTCAACAATGTGTTTCCGGCTAAGTTTTCGGGGTATTGAAGCTGCAGGGGGAGAAAATGTTTCAAGTATTGGAATGTCTTGTGATAAGGACAGAACAGGCTAATGCTTCTGTGGAATTCACAACTTTTCAGATTTGCTGCAACAGCATGGCAGGTAAATCTATTCATACAGCACAACTTATTTCATTTGCCCTTCGGGAGACTGTGGGGTGCAGCCGGGCATGACTTTAAATCTCTTCGATTAAATTGTCTGAGGGAATGACATCATCACTGAGCAATCGGGCCTCTTCAGTCATATTTGCTCACAATATTGTCAAATCACAATAGCCGGAGCCCCATCTGTGAGATAAGAATAACCATCTGAGAATGTTGCGTTCAACAAGGGCAGGTTCAGCATTTTAAAGAATGAAAAGGTGAGGAGGCTCAGAACATAGTTTTTATTTCTTCGGAGTATTCAGTAACCATACGTTACACATTTAATTGTCAAAACTGAGTTCTGGAAATTTGCTTAAAACTGAAAAAGAACAAAAAGCAAGATTCTTGGAAAGAAAGAACATACATACATACATACATACATACATACATACATATTCTTTCCAAGAATCTTGCTTTTTGTTCTTTTTCAGACTCAAAAAAGTCTGAATATATATTGAATGAAGACATTCTTGAGTCTTTTTTGTTCTTAGTGAACAATTACTGAAGAAGATAAGGAGACGCAGCCCTTCTAGGAGTAGTTTTGAAGTATCCTAGATTTAGCATCAGGCTACCATTGTCCTTTTTGTTGCCAGATAAAGGCGCTGCCATGCTTCAAACCACTGTTGGCTAGGGAATTCTGGGAGTTGAAGTCCAAACATCTTCAAGTTGCTGAGATTGAGGAACGGTGATTTTAACACTGCATCTGAGTGAAACTCTACTATGCTTCTTTTGTCCTGCTGGCAAGGGACAACACACACTTCCTGAGCTGCTTTTCTATCAACAGCTTTTGACACCTGTGTTGGTGGCAGCAAGAAAAGGAGAAAAATGATGGGGCTGACAGTGTTTGCAGCTGTTTGCAAAATGCCACTAGATACAGCTGCCGGGAGTTCAGGACTCACTGAGCTTCTGAGATGCTTTAATTAGCTCTAATAGTGCCTCCCTGCTGTGCTGACACGGAAAACCTACATAATTACCAGCAGCTACTGGGAGACAGGTAGAGTAATATGGTCCTAATTGAGTGTTTACTGAAGATACCCAGGTAAAGAGGTGCGCATACGCTAGGAAGGAAGCCACAGAAAAATAAAAAAGTCTAATCTGAAAGCTAACTCTGCTACTTCTGTTTGCTGCCTTATCACATGCAGTAATTTGGCAGACACACAAAGCTCTGAATGTGTGAAGTAGTTTAATTGCACATTTGACATTTTGCAGTGGTGGGAGAGAATGGTGAGAGTATGAGAATGTGGGCTCAGACCCTCACAGAATGACTGGAATCCAGCTGGGTGAATTTTCTGGAGAAAAGACATAGAAGACAACAGAAAACTTGCAGTGGGTGCTCAGTTTATGAGATTGAACTCTGACTGAGTTAACAAAGGGATACTGGAGAATTTTCTAAAGCAGAAGACCCCAACCTTTTGGGCACCAGGGACTGCTTCCGTGGAGAGGGGTTTTTTCATGGGCCGGAGGGGGTATGGTTTTGTGTGCTGCCTGCATCCTGCAGATGGGGCTCCGCTTGTTTGCACAGACCAGTTTCTGGCATGCCACAGACTGGTGTTGGTCCGTGGACTGGGGGTTGGGGACCCCTGTTCTAAAGGATCTCATCTGGTTTATCTCTCTGGATACTCTGTGTAATCCCGAGTGCATTGCTATTCCACCCTTTCAAGGATGTTGCAATATAGCACTTACCTCAAACAACATGCATATTCTATGCATAAAACACATTATTTCAGGGAATATTACTTGCAAAAAGTGGATATCAGAAAAACTGTGGATGAGAAGGTGTAAATGAGAAGCCAGAAAAAAAAACAATGTGGATATTTTTATAACAGATTTTTTTTTTTACTTTTTGGTCAAATTTGCAAGCGATATTACAATGGAGCAGAAATAGTTGATATTGGAAAAATGGGGATCTGATTGAAAGAAAAGGCTTGACTACTGCAGTGTGGTCTTGGAGTAGCCACCCTTGAAGAATCCAGAAGTCAAACTTGTCATAAAGCATAGCTGCTAGGCTAGTGACTGATGAAAATACAAGAATTGTATATTGCCTGTGCCAAATGATATATAGTGTTAACGTTTGGTTGCTGCTTTAAGGTACAATTATCATAACCCATAAGTGACTATAGATAATTTCCAGTTTAGTTCGCACTCAGCACTCCCAGTCAAAGCAACAGATATAACAGCATGTACAATACTAATAAAAGAGAATATATATAGCTCAAAGTTGAACTGTGGAGTCCTTAATGCTCTCTGAATTTGGCTGTTTCTTGCAGACATTTTATTCCCCAACTCGGTAACAACATCAATGATAGTAAGTGTGGGGGTTTGCTCCCTGTTCATATATAGTAGCTTGCCTTGCCAATGTTGGTGTGGGTATGGTTTTGTTCTTGGTAGTTCCCTGATTAGGATATTGTTTTCTGCTTGATTTTTTGTCTGGTGTTAATCCCCGTTTAACTGAACATCACTGTCAAGTAATGAAATATCTACAAGCAAACAACCAAACTCAGAGTGCACCAAGGACTCCATCACTGCATGTGTACACAACAGCAGCAGACTAGAGATGGAAAATAGGATGCCAACTAATTCTTTCTTCTGCAACTATTAAGGAAACAATTTGTTGGACAGGGAAGATGCATCCGACATCTTTAACATTTTAAATAGGTGAAGACCTGACTATGGGACTCCCTGTTCCATTGCCTGTTTGCTAAAATCAGCTGAAGAAATCCTTTTGAAGATCTTCCCAGTCTCAGGGACTCTGCTCTGGTTCCAGGATTTGTGTCTGGCCTGCATTTAGCATTTAATTGTTTACACTGTTTTTGTTTTTAAGATGGTGATAACCACCTTCTCTATGCACCAGAAGAGAGAGGCAAAGTATAAATCTTATCCTGTAAGTAGAGGTGGCTCTTTATTAGTTCATCTGTGAATCTGAAATTTAATTAGTTCCTACTTTATTAGGCTTCAGAAAATGACTTAAAATAGAATTGTTTAAGGAAGCCTTAATGCTATTTTTTTGGTCTTTAGTTAATTACTTTTATGATTCTTATTTTATGTTTATTTATATGATTGCTTACATACCATATTATATTGTGGTGGTTATAGTGGAATGATTGCCACCTGTTGAGAATCCCTAGTCAGTAAAAATAAATTGAATAAACAAAGAAATATATTTTTCTCATCCCATCTCTTTATGGGGTGGGACTTTCTCTTTATTTTTGCTTTGCATCCCTTTTTATTTTCACTGGATGAAAAAGTCTTTGTTTCTCTCCACATTTTATTATCTTTGCTCACATTACAAATGCCTGTCTTACCCAATTTTTTGGGATATCAAGTATATCATTTTTCCCATCCCCAAATAATTACTTAGAACAGGATTTCTCAACCTCAGCAAGATGTGTGGACTTCAACTCCCAGAATTCCCAAGCCAGCATGCTGGGAATTTCCAAGGTTGCATACGACTTTCTGACTGCATGCTCAGAAGTAGAAATCTAAGACAACTCTTTCATTTTATCTGAAGAACACAGGTGTTACTGAATCTATCAGAAAAGAAAGCCAAGCCCTCCAGAACTTATTAAACACACATTAAATGATTTAATAAGACTGTAATATTGACTATGATGAGTGGGGATGATGGGATTTGAAAAACCATAATTACCATAAAATTTCCATTCCTGGTCCAGTTCAATAGATAGAATAGTATATGGAACAGTTCTGTGAAAGTGTAGGAAAAACACTGGATACGGTACTTTTTAAGGATGTAACTTCAAAATTATGCAAGGAATAATTGCATATCAGAAGCAAGAAAGATGTATAAATAAATTTTATTAGTTGGGGCCAGGACTTCATTGTCTTCGCTTCCCCCCATCCCCATGACAGCACAATCATTATAATTTATGCAAACATTGCAGAAGAGAAAGTTTGCAAATGTATTCCAGTTCCATCATCTCTGCAGGTCATCCAATGCAACATGCCTTGGTGCAAAATGTAGGTTATTTGGACAGAAAACAATATTCACAAACCTGAAAATAAAGTTAAGTACTATGGTCAAGTTAAACCAATGTCAAGCTGAATCATAGAGTGCATAAATTCTGTTTAAAAATCTGGAAGAAGGTCCCACTATGCTGATGAATCAAGTTCCCTTTTCTCCCTTATTTTATTCCTTAGCGCACCACTGCTGTCACACTGTCACACAATCTCCCATCATAACTTGAAAGTTATCTTCATCTGTCTTTCTCATTACAAGCGATCCCCTGATCTTGTAATGTTGTCTAGTTGCCTATGGCTCCGTAATCATTATAAGAAGGAATATGATGGTGCAAAGTGTTTGCTCTGCTTCAAATATAGGCAGATACTTTTTAAAATGGGACCTCAGCACCTCTTCAAAATTCCAGATGGAATCCATATCCAAAGCAACAAAGAGGATCAGGGGATTGGAGGCTAAAACATATAAAGAACGGTTGCAGAAATTGGGTATGTCTAGTTTAATGAAAAGAGGGATGAGGGGGATATGATAGCAGTGTTCCAATATCTAAGGGGCTGCCACAAAGAAGAGGGAGTCAAGCCATTGTCTGGAGACCGGATAAGAAGCAACAGATGGAAACTAATCAAGGAGAGAAGCAACCTAGAATTAGGGAGAAATTTCCAGACAGTTAGAACAATTAATCAGTGGAACAACCTGCCTCCAGAAGTTGTGGATGCTCCAACTCTG
>NW_024099101.1:0-9121 GCF_016545835.1 Crotalus tigris
GTCCGTTTTTACATTTCAGTAAAAAAAAAATTTTCATCTTTGGAGCAGAAAAATCTATGACCCCGGCATCAGGAATTTCCTTCCCTGGATACAAAAACAGCTCAATTTTTGATAACTAGAAAAAGCACCATTTTTAAGCATGAAATTTAACCCCGAATCCCATTCTGAGGTCCGTTTTTACATTTGGGTCAAAAAAATTTTTTTCATTTCCGGAGCACAAAAATATGTGACGGCGGCATCAGCAATTTCGTTCCCTGGATACCAAAACGGCTTAATTTTTGAAAATTAGAAGAAGCACCATTTTTAAGCATGAAATTTAACCCCGAATCCCATTCTGAGGTCCGTTTTTACATTTGGGTCAAAAATTTTTTTTCATCTTTGGAGTAGAAAAATCTATGACCCCGGAATCAGGAATTTCCTTCCCTGTATACCAAAACGGCTGAATTTCTGAAAACTAGAAGAAGCACCATTTTTAAGCATGAAATTTAACCCTGAATCCGATTCTGAGGTCCGTTTTTACATTCCAGTCAAAAAAAAATTTTCATCTTTGCAGCAGAAAAATCTATGACCCCGGGATCAGGAATTTCCTTCCCTGGATACCAAAACGGCTCAATTTCTGAAAACTAGAAGAAGCACCATTTTTAAGCATGAAATTTAACCCCGAATCCGATTCTGATGTCTGTTTTTACCTTTCAGTCAAAAAAAAATTTTCATCTCCGGAGCACAAAAATCTATGACCCCGGCATCAGGAATTTCCTTCCCTGTATACCAAAACGGCTCAATTTCTGAAAACTAGAAGAAGCACCATTTTTAAGCATTAAATTTAACCCCGAATCCGATTCTGAGGTCCGTTTTTACATTTCAGTCAAAAAAATTTTTTCATCTTTGGAGCAGAAAAATCTATGAACCCGGGATCAGGAATTTCCTTCCCTGGATACCAAAACAGCTCAATTTTTGATAACTAGAAAAAGCACCATTTTTAAGCATGAAATTTAACCCCGAATCCGATTCTGAGGTCCGTTTTTACATTAGGGTAAAAAAAATTTTTCATCTTTTTGGAGTAGAAAAATCTATGACCCGGGATCAGGAATTTCCTTTCCCTGGATAACCAAAACAGCTCAATTTCTGAAAACTAGAGAAGCCACCATTTTTAAGCATGAAATTTAACCCTTGATGAATACGATTCTTGAGGTCCGTTTTTCATTCCGTCAAAAAAAAAATTTTCATCTTTGGAGCAGAAAAATCTATGACCCCGGCATCAGGAATTTCCTTCCCTGGATACCAAAACAGCTCAATTTTTGATAATTAGAAAAATAACCATTTTTAAGCATGAAATTTAACCCCGAATCCGATTCTGAGGTCCGTTTTTACATTAGGGTCAAAAAAAAATTGTCATCTCGAGAACAAAAAATCCATGACCCCGGCATCAGGAGTTTCCTTCCCTGTATACCAAAACGGCTCAATTTTTGAAAACTAGAAAAAGCACCATTTTTAAGCATGAAATTTAACCCCGAATCCCATTCTGAGGTCCGTTTTTACATTTCAGTCAAAAAAAAAATTTTTCATTCTTTGGAGCAGCAAAATCATGTCCCCGACATCAGGAATTATCCTAGATACCCCCCCCAAACGGGCTTAATTTTTGAAAATTAGAAGAAGCACCATTTTTAAGCATGAAATTTAACCCCGAATCCCATTCTGAGGTCCGTTTTTACATTTGGGTCAAAAAAAATTTTTCATCTTTGGAGTAGAAAAATCTATTTCCCCGGGATCAGGAATTTCCTTCCCGGGATACCAAAACAGCTCAATTTCTGAAAACTAGAAGAAGCACCATTTTTAAGCATGAAATTTAACCCCGAATCCGATTGTGATGTCTGTTTTTACCTTTCAGTCAAAAAAAAATTTTCATCTCCGGAGCACAAAAATCTATGACCCCGGCATCAGGAATTTCCTTCCCTGTATACCAAAACGGCTCAATTTCTGAAAACTAGAAGAAGCACCATTTTTAAGCATGAAATTTAACCCTGAATCCGATTTTGAGGTCCGTTTTTACATTCCAGTCAAAAAAAAATTTTCATCTTTGGAGCAGAAAAATCTATGACCCCGGGATCAGGAATTTCCTTACCTGGATACCAAAACAGCTCAATTTCTGAAAACTAGAAGAAGCACCATTTTTAAGCATGAAATTTAACCCCGAATCCCATTCTGAGGTCCGTTTTTACATTTGGGTCAAAAAAATTTTTTCATCTTTGGAGTAGAAAAATCTATGACCCCGGGATCAGGAATTTCCTTCCCGGGATACCAAAACAGCTCAATTTCTGAAAACTAGAAGAAGCACCATTTTTAAGCATGAAATTTAACCCTGAATCCGATTCTGAGGTCCGTTTTTACATTCGGGTCAAAAAAAATTTTTCATCTTTGGAGTAGAAAAATCTATGACCCCGGAATCAGGAATTTCATTCCCAGTATACCAAAATGGCTCAATTTTTGAAAACTAGAATAAGCACCATTTTTAAGCATGAAATTTAATCCCGAATCCCATTCTGAGGTCCGTTTTTACATTTGGGTCAAAAATTTTTTTTCATCTTTGGAGTAGAAAAATCTATGACCCTGCCCGGGTCACGAATTTCCTCCCTGGATACCAAGACAGCTCATTTTTTGATAATTAGAAAAAAGAACCATTTTTAAGCATGAGATTTAACCCCGAATCCGATTCTTGAGGTCCGTTTTTACATTAGGGTCAAAAAAAAATTTTCATCTTTGGAGCAGAAAAATCTATGACCCCGGATCAGAATTTCCTTCCTGTATACCAAAACGGCTCAATTTCTGAAAACTAGAAGAAGCACCATTTTAAGCTGAAATTTTAACACCTGAATCCGATTCTGAGGTCCGTTTTTACATTCCAGTGAAAAAAAAATTTTCATCTTTGGAGCAGAAAAATCTATGACCCCGGGATCAGGAATTTCCTTCCCTGGATACCAAAACAGCTCAATTTCTGAAAACTAGAAGAAGCACCATTTTTAAGCATGAAATTTAACCCTGAATCCGATTCTGAGGTCCGTTTTTACATTTGGGTCAAAAAATTTTTTTCATCTTTGGAGTAGAAAAATCTATGACCCCGGAATCAGGAATTTCATTCCCAGTATACCAAAATGGCTCAATTTTTGAAAACTAGAAAAAGCACCATTTTTAAGCATGAAATTTAACCCCGAATCCCATTCTGAGGTCCGTTTTTACATTTGGGTCAAAAAATTTTTTTCTTTTCCGGAGCACAAAAATACGTGACCGCGGCATCAGGAATTTCCTTCCCTGGATACCAAAACGGCTCAATTTATGAAAACTAGAAAAAGCAACATTTTTAAGCATGAAATTTAACCCCGAATCCCAGTCTGAGCTCGGTTTTTACGCTTTCAATAGTGTCAAAAAAATTTTCATCTCCGGAGCACAAAAATCTATGACCCCGGCATCAGGAATTTCCTTCCCTGTATACCAAAACGGCTCAATTTCTGAAAACTAGAAGAAGCACCATTTTTAAGCATGAAATTTAACCCTGAATCCGATTCTGAGGTCCATTTTTACATTCCAGTCAAAAAAAAATTTTCATCTTTGGAGCAGAAAAATCTATGACCCCGGGATCAGGAATCTCCTTCCCTGGATACCAAAACAGCTCAATTTCTGAAAACTAGAAGAAGCACCATTTTTAAGCATGAAATTTAACCCCGAATCCCATTCTGAGGTCCGTTTTTACATTTGGGTCAAAAAATTTTTTTCATCTTTGGAGTAGAAAAATCTATGACCCCGGGATCAGGAATTTCCTTCCCTGGATACCAAAACAGCTCAATTTCTGAAAACTAGAAGAAGCACCATTTTTAAGCATGAAATTTAACCCTGAATCCGATTCTGAGGTCCGTTTTTACATTTGGGTCAAAAATTTTTTTTCATCTTTGGAGTAGAAAAATCTATGACCCCGGAATCAGGAATTTCATTCCCAGTATACCAAAATGGCTCAATTTTTGAAAACTAGAAAAAGCACCATTTTTAAGCATGAAATTTAACCCCGAATCCCATTCTGAGGTCCGTTTTTACATTTGGGTCAAAAAAAATTTTTCATCTTTGGAGTAGAAAAATCTATGACCCCGGAATCAGGAATTTCCTTCCCTGTATACCAAAACGGCTGAATTTCTGAAAACTAGAAGAAGCACCATTTTTAAGCATGAAATTTAACCCTGAATCCGATTCTGAGGTCCGTTTTTACATTCCAGTCAAAAAAAAATTTTCATCTTTGGAGCAGAAAAATCTATGACCCCGGGATCAGGAATTTCCTTCCCGGGATACCAAAACAGCTCAATTTCTGAAAACTAGAAGAAGCACCATTTTTAAGCATGAAATTTAACCCCGAATGCCATTCTGAGGTCCGTTTTTACATTTGGGTCAAAAAAATTTTTTCATCTTTGGAGTAGAAAAATCTATGACCCCGGGATCAGGAATTTCCTTCCCTGGATACCAAAACAGCTCAATTTCTGAAAACTAGAAGAAGCACCATTTTTAAGCATGAAATTTAACCCTGAATCCGATTCTGAGGTCCGTTTTTTACATTCCATCCAAAAAAAATTTTCATCTTTGGAGCAGAAACTCTATGACCCCGGGATCAGGAATTTCTTCCTGGATACCAAAACAGCTCATTTCTGAAAACTAGAAGAAAGCACATTTTTAAAAGCATGAAATTTAACCCGAATCCCATTCTGAGGTCCGTTTTTTTACATTTTGGGTCAAAAAAATTTTTTTCATCTTTGGAGTAGAAAAATCTATGACCCCGGGATCAGGAATTTCCTTCCCTGGATACCAAAACAGCTCAATTTCTGAAAACTAGAAGAAGCACCATTTTTAAGCATGAAATTTAACCCTGAATCCGATTCTGAGGTCCGTTTTTACATTCCAGTCAAAAAAAAATTTTCATCTTTGGAGCAGAAAAATCTATGACCCCGGCATCAGGAATTTCCTTCCCTGGATACCAAAACAGCTCAATTTTTGATAATTAGAAAAATAACCATTTTTAAGCATGAAATTTAACCCCGAATCCGATTCTGAGGTCCGTTTTTTTACATTTCAGTCCAAAAAAAAATTTTCATCTTTGGAAGCAGCAAAATCTATGTCCCCGACATCAGGAATTTAACTTTCCCTTAGCTACCAAACGCTTGAATTTTGAAAAAAAAAAAACTAGAAGAAGCACCATTTTTAAGCATGAAATTTAACCCCGAATCCCATTCTGAGGTCCGTTTTTACATTTGGGTCAAGAAATTTTTTTCATCTTTGGAGTAGAAAAATCTATGACCCCGGCATCAGGAATTTCATTCCCAGTATACCAAAATGGCTCAATTCTTGAAAACTAGAAAAAGCACCATTTTTAAGCATGAAATTTAACTCCGAATCCCATTCTGATGTCCGTTTTTACCTTTCAGTCAAAAAAAAATTTTCATCTCCGGAGCACAAAAATCTATGACCCCGGCATCAGGAATTTCCTTCCCTGGATACCAAAATGGCTCAATTTTTGAAAACTAGAAAAAGCACCATTTTAAGCATGAAATTTAACCCCGAATCCCATTCTGAGGTCCGTTTTTACATTTGGGTCAAGAAGATTTTTCATCTTTGGAGCACACCATCTTTTGTCCCCGAAATCAGCGAACTTTACTTCCCTAGATACCAAAACGGCTTTAATTTTTGAAAATTAGAAGAACACCATTTTTAAAGCATGAATTTGACCCCGAATCCATTCTGAGGTCCGTTTTTACATGTGGGTCAAAAAAAAATTTTCATCTTTGGAGTAGAAAAATCTATGACCCCGGCATCAGGAATTTCCTTCCCAGTATACCAAAATGGCTCAATTTTTGAAAACTAGAAAAAGCACCATTTTTAAGCATGAAATTTAAGTCCGAATCCCATTCTGATGTCCGTTTTTACCTTTCAGTCAAAAAAAAATTTTCATCTCCGGAGCACAAAAATCTATGACCCCGGCATCAGGAATTTCCTTCCCTGGATACCAAAATGGCTCAATTTTTGAAAACTAGAAATAGCACCATTTTAAGCACGAAATTTAACCCCGAATCCCATTCTGAGGTCCGTTTTTACATTTGAGTCAAAAAAAAAATTTTCATCTTTGGAGCAGAAAAATCTATGACCCCGGCATCAGGAATTTCCTTCCCTGGATACCAAAACAGCTCAATTTTTGATAACAAGAAAAAGAACCATTTTTAAGCATGAAATTTAACCCCCAATCCGATTCTGAGGTCCGTTTTTACATTAGGGTCAAAAAAAAATTTCATCTCTGAAGAAGAAAAATCTATGACCCCGGCATCAGGAATTTCCTTCCCAGTATACCAAAACGGTTCAATTTCTGAAAACTAGAAGAAGCACCATTTTTAAGCATGAAATTTAACCCCGAATCCGATTCTGAGGTCCGTTTTTACATTTCAGTCAAAAAAAAATTTTCATCTTTGGAGCACAAAAATCTATGACCCCGGCATCAGGAATTTCCTTCCCTGGATACCAAAACGGCTCAATTTTTGAAAACTAGAAAAAGCACCATTTTTAAGCATGAAATTTAACCCCGAATCCCATTCTGAGGTCCGTTTTTACATTTCAGTCAAAAAAAAATTTTCATCTTTGGAGCAGCAAAATCTATGTCCCCGACATCAGGAATTTACTTCCCTAGATACCAAAACGGCTTAATTTTTGAAAATTATATAAAGCACCATTTTTAAGCATGAAATTTAACCCCGAATCCCATTCTGAGGTCCGTTTTTACATTTGGGTCAAAAATTTTTTTTCATTTCCGGAGCACAAAAATACGTGACCGCGGCATCAGGAATTTCCCTCCCTGGATACCAAAACGGCTCAATTTTTGAAAACTAGAAGAAGCAACATTTTTAAGCATGAAATTTAACCCCGAATCCCATTCTGAGGTCCGTTTTTACATTTGGGTCAAAAAAAAAATTTCATCTTTGGAGTAGAAAAATCTATGACCACGGGATCAGGAATTTCCTTCCCTGGATACCAAAACAGCTCAATTTTTGATAATTAGAAAAAGAACCATTTTTAAGCATGAAATTTAACCCCGAATCCCATTCTGAGGTCCGTTTTTACATTAGGGTCAAAAAAAATTTTCATCTCTGGAGAACAAAAAATCCATGACCCCGGCATCAGGAGTTTCCTTCCCTGGATACCAAAACGGCTCAATCTCTGAAAACTAGAAAAAGCACCATTTTAAGCATGAAATTTAACCCCGAATCCCATTCTGAGGTTCGTTTTTACATTTGGGTCAAAAAGATTTTTCATCTTTGGAGCAGCAAAATCTATGTCCCCGACATCAGGAATTTACTTCCCTAGATACCAAAACGGCTTAATTTTTGAAAATTAGAAGAAGCACAACCATTTTTTAAGGCATGAAATTTAAAACCGCAATCCATTCTGAGGTCCGTTTTTACATTGGGTTCAAAAAAGATTTTTCAATCTTTGGAGCAGCAAAATCTATGACCCCGGCATCAGGAATTTCCTTCCCTGGATACCACAACGGCTCAATTTTTGAAAACTAGAAAAAGCACCATTTTTAAGCATGAAATTTAACCCCGAATCCCATTCTGAGGTCCGTTTTTACATTATGGTCAAAAAATATTTTTATCTCTGGAGGACAAAAAATCCATGACCGCGGCATCAGCAATTTCCTTCCCTGGATACCAAAACGGCTCAATTTTTGATAACTAGAAAAAGCACCATTTTTAAGCATGAAATTTAACCGCGAATCCCATTCTGAGGTCCGTTTTTACATTTGGGTCAAAAAGATTTTTCATCTTTGGAGCAGCAAAATCTATGTCCCCGACATCAGATATTTACTTCCCTAAATACCAAAACGGCTTAATTTTTGAAAATTATATAAAGCACCATTTTTAAGCATGAAATTTAACCCCGAATCCCATTCTGAGGTCCGTTTTTACATTTGGGTCAAAAAATTTTTTTCCTTTCCGGAGCACAAAAATACGTGACCGCGGCATCAGGAATTTCCCTCCCTGGATACCAAAACGGCTCAATTTTTGAAAACTAGAAAAAGCAACATTTTTAAGCATGAAATTTAACCCCGAATCCGATTCTGAGGTCCGTTTTTACATTTGAGTCAAAAAAAAATTTTCATCTTTGGAGCAGAAACATCTATGACCCCGGCATCAGGAATTTCCTCCTTCCCTGTAACCAAACGGCTCAATCCTCTGAAAACTAGCAAAGCACCATTTTAAGCATGAAATTTACCACCGAATCCCATTCTGAGGTCCGTTTTTACATTTGGGTCAAAAAGATTTTTCATCTTTGGAGCAGCAAAATCTATGTCCCCGACATCAGGAATTTACTTCCCTAGATAACAAAACGGCTTAATTTTTGAAAATTAGAAGAAGCACCATTTTTAAGCATGAAATTTAACCCCGAATCCCATTCTGAGGTCCGTTTTTACATTTGGGTCAAAAAATTTTTTTCATCTTTGGAGTAGAAAAATCTATGACCCCGGGATCAGGAATTTCCTTCCCTGGATACCAAAACAGCTCAATTTCTGAAAACTAGAAGAAGCACCATTTTTAAGCATGAAATTTAACCCCGAATCCGATTCTGATGTCTGTTTTTACCTTTCAGTCAAAAAAAAATTTCATCTCTGGAAAACTAAAAATCCATGACCCCGGCATCAGGAATTTCCTTCCCTGGATACCAAAATGGCTCAATTTTTGAAAACTAGAAAAAGCACCATTTTAAGCATGAAATTTAACCCCGAATCCCATTCTGAGGTCGGTTTTTACATTTGAGTCCAAAAAAAAATTTTCATCTTTGGAGCAGAAAAATCTATGTCCCCGACATCAGGAATTTACTTCCCTAGATACGAAAACGGCTTAATTTTTGAAAATTAGAAGAAGCACCATTTTTAAGCATGAAATTTAACCCCGAATCTGATTCTGAGGTCCGTTTTTACATTAGGGTCAAAAAAAAATTTCATCTCTGGAAAACAAAAAATCCATGACCCTGGCATCAGGAATTTCCTTCCCAGTATACCAAAACGGCTCAATTTCTGAAAACTAGAAGAAGCACCATTTTT
>NW_024099102.1:0-10553 GCF_016545835.1 Crotalus tigris
TTTTTTATTTATCTATTGAAGCTATTGCGTGCTACTAAGGGTCAAAAAACAGTGCCATCCATCCCGTGGTTGAAGCAGGCCCAGCAGCCATTACAAAACAATGGCATTTTAAGGCTACTCTTTCTTATTAAAACCTTATTAATCTTAATAGGGCATCATAGTCCTCCTTAACTAGGTTGAAGGCTTTTGAAGCAGATTTCTTCTTCCGCGCCTGTGCCTTGCAGCAATCGGGCCTCCCCTGGCCCTGTTAATAAGGTGTTAATACCGTTCATAAAGACAGAGAATATCGTAATTTTAAAATGCCATTAAAAGCGTTTATTTCTTTTGCTGGCGGCAATACCCGTTTTTGACCACAGGAGGGCAGAGCTTTCCGTCCCGTAGCATTAACGTTGAGGCCTTTTGCCCAGCATCGGGACACCGAGAAGCTAAGCCGCAAAGCGCAGAGCGTCTCCACTCTATGCTCCTGCCAAAGGGACGGGCGGCTTCACTCGGCCTTCGGCGCATGTCCGCCGGCTGGTTCTTCACCAGCAATCCAGCAATCTCCCAGAGGCCTTCTCGGCAATTGGGGGCTTTCTGTCCCTCGTTCTCGGCGGTTCCCCGGGTCCGGCCTTGTGAGAAAAGCCACCTTTCAAGATGGCAGACTTCGGCCATTCGTTCTTAATCGTTCACCCAATTTCCCTTTCACAGAGGACTTCTCTGCATGTCGGACTTTCCGTCCGATCAAATCCGCCGTCCACCGGGGCCTTTGAAAAACGACCTTTCCCGTCGTGGTGGTGGTGGAAGGCGGTAAGGAGATGGGCCAGCGGGCCGGGTTGTATGACACTCTGCCTTTGCAAGGGGCTGTAACTTCCAGCAGGCTCAGGCAATGTGAGGAGGGGGGGGAAATGCAGGGTTGGCGTTTCAGGAAGGGTGCACTTGTCCCGAGGCACCGACGGTTCTTCCGGCCTGCTTTTGTGGGGCGGGGGTCGGGGGGGAGAATGCAGAAAACATCTGCCCATTGCAGAACGGATGTGGCAGAAATAGCAGCACTTCGCGCAAAACCTGAGTAAAGAAAAAAACCGGGTAGGCATTGTGTAGCAGGGTAGGCCAAGTCTCAGAAAGTGGGGCTGTACAAAGCAGCAAAGGGAATTCGTCTCTCTGGCTTTTCCTTGCAGAGTGGCTCTGGGTTTAGGTTGGGACCTCCTCCAGTTATTGTGTTGCGAAGCTGTGCTTGTCGCTTGGCGCGGATTGCTGTTTGTCAGTTGTTATCTTTCTGCTTTCTTTCCAAGGTCCAAAGCACAGGAGAAATTTACAGCGGCTCACGTACACCGAATAAAATGGGAGGCGCAGAAGAGAGATGTAGAAAGGTTAAAGTAATCAAATTGACTAGAAAGGGGCTGAGCCCACGTGGATGCTCGTGAACTGGTCCCTTTACTGTCGGCCAAAGGTTCGCTTCTTTTCATGAGCTACTGAGCTTGCAGAGGTCTGTATCCTGCCTTTTCTAAAGGAAGTGCAGAATTCTCACCTTCTGTATGAATAAAGGATGTTTCCGATCTGACCGATCTCGAGTGTACTTTTGAACAGACACATCCGTCTTCAGTTGTTTCCCCATTCTTACACCCTTAGCAGTTTATTTTTCTTGCAGATGAGGAGGAATCTGTGAAAAAAACCAACAAATGTCCCTGGTTTGGGATGCTGAGTAGTATTTATGGTATGGGTCAACTGAGGCGTTTGGTGATCCCTAGCGTCACTAAGAAGTCTGTTTTATTATGCCCCCTTAGCGGACCAAACGGGGACAGAGAAACACCTTCATGGAACGGAACTGTGGGTGCTCTGTACAATTGTCCCTCAGAAGCACCCCTCACTCTTAATTCAAAAGTGGGAGAGGTCAGGAGCGGAGCTTTGGCGAGGTGAAGTTCAAGCAGCGTGCTGCTGAAAACATGGCACGGGAGCATTTTAAGAAACACGGCAGTGAGCGTTATTGGGATCTAGGCTCTGAGCGAGTCAGTCCTAGAACCCGCAGACTGACGGCCTGTTCTGAAGCCCCTTCTCACATTTCTGGGCGTTTGACATAAAGGGCAAGAAGTGAGCAGAAACATTAAGACTCTAAGCCCCGCCCCCACGCCCCCCTCATTCCCACAAATTCCTCCCCGTACAATGCACACAATTAAAGGAAATATTTTTCAGATCCAAAGAACGGCTTTTGGTTTTAATGTTTGGCTTTGGACTAACAGGACCCGCGTGTGAGAGAGATCTTCAGCTTCCCCGCTGCCACAAGTACACCTTCAGTCAGTCTTGGGGTTTTTATCATTCCTGCCCTGCAGGAGTGACAAGGAGAGGATATTAAAATGTCTGGCTCTAAAAAATGCTATTCTACTCTTAGGAAAGCTCAGGTCTTTCAGATACCTTGCTGGTCCCCACACACCCCATTTAATCCTTTTTGTTGCTGCAGAGAGACATTCGGTTAAGCTCTAGCTGGAGATCCACGTCTCTTATTCCGTCGGTAGCCGCTTTGCTTGGGTTGGTCGTAGCCGAGGGATATTTAAAAACAGCGAGGAAAGTGCACAGGAGGCCCGCTTAGGCTCCCATCGCCTGTTTCCTGGGAGAGGGGAAGTCATTTATTGAGAAGAATTGAGTCCTACGTTTAAAGAAGGCATAGCAGCCAGAAAAGGAAATAAACCCTTTTAACATGATTTTAAGATGATGATTATTTTTTATTTATCTATGAAAGCTAAGTGTACTAAGGTCAAAAAACAGTGCCATCCATTCCCGTGGTTGAAGCAGGCCCAGCAGCCATTACAAAACAATGGCATTTTAAGGCTACTCTTTCTTATTAAAACCTTATTAATATTAATAGGGCATCATAGTCCTCCTTAACTAGGTTGAAGGCTTTTGAAGCAGATTTCTTCTTCCGCGCCTGTGCCTTGCAGCAATCGGGCCTCCCCTGGACCTGTTAATAAGGTGTTAATACCGTTAATAAAAGACAGAGAATATCGTAATTTTAAAATGCCATTAAAAGCGTTTATTTCTTTTGCTGGCGGCAATACCCGTTTTTGACCACAGGAGGGCAGAGCTTTACGTCCCGTAGCATTAACGTTGAGGCCTTTTGCCCAGCATCGGGACACCGAGAAGCGAAGCCGCAAAGCGCAGAGCGTCTCCACTCTATGCTCCTGCCAAAGGGACGGGCCGCTTCCCTCGGCCTTCGGCGCATGTCCGCCGGCTGGTTCTTCACCAGCAATCCAGCAATCTCCCAGAGGCCTTCTCGGCAATTGGGGGCTTTCTGTCCCTCGTTCTCGGCGGTTCCCCGGTCCTGTGAGAAAAGCACCTTTCCGAGATGGCCGACTTCCGGCCCTTCGTTCTTAATCGTTCCCCCAATTTCCTTTCACAGAAGACCTTCTCTGCATGTCGGACTTTCCGTCCGATCAAATCCGCCGTCCACCGGGGCCTTTAAAAAACGACCTTTCCCGTCGTGGTGGTAGGTGGAAGGAGGTAAGGAGATGGGCGAGCGGGCCGGGTTGTATCACACTCTGCCTTTGCAAGGGGCTGTAACGTCCAGCAGGCTCAGGCAATGTGAGGAGGGAGGGGGGGGAAATGCAGGGTTGGCGTTTCAGGAAGGGTGCACTTGTCCCGAGGCACCGACGGTTCTTCCGGCCTGCTTTTGGTGGGGCGGAGGGTTGGGGGGAGAATGCAGAACACATCTGCCCATTTGCAGAACGGATGTGGCAGAAATAGCATCCCTTGGCGCAACCTGGAGTAAAGAAAACCGGTTTCAGGCCATTGTGTCAGGGTAGGCCAAGTCTTCAGAAACGTGGGCTTTGACAAGCAGCACAGGGAACTCGTCTCTCTGGCTTTTCCTTTGAGAGTGGCTCTGGGTTTATGGTTGGGACCTCCTCCCATTTTGTGTTTGCCGAAGCTGTGCTTCGTCGCTTTGTCGCCGATGCTGTTTGTCAGTTGTATCTTTTCTGCTTTCTTTCCAAGGTCCCAAAGCACAGGAGAAAATTTAAGCGGCTCACGTTACACCGATAAAATGGGAGAGCAGAAAGGAGATGGTAGAAGTTTTAAAGTAATCAAATGACCTAGAAAGGGGCGAGCCCAACGTGGATGGCTTCGTGAACTGGGCCTTTACTGTCGCCAAAGGTTCGCTTCTTTTCCTGAGCTGCTGAGCTTGCAGAGGTCTGTATCCTGCCTTTTCTAAAGGAAGGGCAGAATTCTCACCTTCTGTATGAATAAAGGATGTTTCCGATCTGACCGATCTCGAGTGTACTTTTGCACAGACACATCCATCTTCAGTTGTTTCCCCATTCTTACACCCTAAGCAGTTTATTTTTATTGCAGATGAGGAGGAATCTGTGAAAAAAAAACCAACAAATGTTCCCTGGTTTGGGAGGCGAGTAGTATTTATGGTATGGTCTAACTGAGGCGTTTGGTGATTCCCAGCGTCACTAAGAAAGTCCTGGTTTTTATTATGCCCCCTTAGCGACAGGACAGAGAAACACCTTCAGGAACTGAACTGTGGTTGCTCTGTACAATTGTCCCTTCAGAGCACCCCTCCTCTTTAAATTCAAAAGTGGGAGAGAGGTCAGGAGCGGAGCTTTGGCGAGGTGAAGTTCAAGCAGCGTGCTGCGGAAAACATGGCACGGAGCTTTTAGGAACACGGCAGTGAGCGTTATTGGGATCTAGTCTCTGAGCGAGTCAGTCCTAGAACCCGCAGACTGACGGCCTTTTCTGAAGCCCCTTCTCACATTTCTGGGCGTTTGACATAAAGGGCAAGAAGTGAGCAGAAACATTAAGACTCTAAGCCCCGCCCCCGCGCCCCCCTCATTCCCACA
Organism: Crotalus tigris; assembly: GCF_016545835.1. Taxonomy (NCBI): domain Eukaryota; kingdom Metazoa; phylum Chordata; class Lepidosauria; order Squamata; family Viperidae; genus Crotalus; species Crotalus tigris. The sequence goes on from NW_024099102.1 coordinate 4,809, forward strand.
AATTCCTCCCCGTACAATGCACACAATTAAAGGAAATATTTTTCAGATCCAAAGAACGGCTTTTGGTTTTAATGTTTGTCTTTGGACTAAGAGGACACGCGTGTGAGAGAGATCTTCAGCTTCCCACTGCCACGAGTACACCTTCAGTCAGTCTTGGGGTTTTATCATTCCTGCCCTGCAGGAGTGCCAAGGAGAGGATATTAAACATGTCTGGCTCTAAAAAATGCTATTCTACTCTTAGGAAAGCTCAGGTCTTTCAGATACCTTGCTGGTCCCCACCCACCCCATTTAATCCTTTTTGTTGCTGCAGAGAGACATTCGGTTAAGCTCTAGCTGGAGCTCCACGTCTCTTATTCCGTTGGTAGCCGCTTTGCTTGGGGTGGTCGTAGCCGAGGGATATTTAAAAACAGCGAGGAAAGTGCACAGGAGGCCCGCTTAGGCTCCCATCGCCTGTTTCCTGGGAGAGGGGAAGTCATTTAGTGAGAAGAATTGAGTTCCCTCCTCCCCCCCCCCCCCCCCCCCCCCCCCCCCCCCCCCCCCCCTCCCAGACCCCCTACGGTTAAAGAAGGCATAGCAGCCAGAAAGGAAATAACCTTTTTAACATGATTATTAAGATGATTATTATTTTTTATTTATCTATTGAAGCTATTGCTGCTATTACGGTCATAAAAACAGTGCATCCATCCCGTGGTTGAAGCAGGCCCCAGCCTTACAAACTTGTCAATGGCATTTTAGCACTCTTTCTTATTAAAACCTTATTAATATTAATAGGGCATCATAGTCCTCCTTAACTAGTTGAAGGCTTTTTGAAGCAGATTTCTTCTTCCCGCGCCTGTGCCTTGCAGCAATCGGCCTCCCCTGGCCCTGTTAATAAGGTGTTAATACGTTAATAAAGAAGAGATATTCGTAATTTTAAAATGCCATTAAAAGCGTTTATTTCTTTTGGTGGCGGCAAGACCCGTTTTGGACCACAGGAGGGCAGAGCTTTCCGTCCCGTAGCATTAACGTTGAGGCCTTTTGCCCAGCATCGGGACACCGAGAAGCTAAGCCGCAAAGCGCAGAGCGTCTCCACTCTATGCTCCTGCCAAAGGGACGGGCCGCTTCCCTCGGCCTTCGGCGCATGTCCGCCGGCTGGTTCTTCACCAGCAATCCAGCAATCTCCCCGAGGCCTTCTCGGCAATTGGGGGCTTTCTGTCCCTCGTTCTCGGCGGTTCCCCGGGTCCTGTGAGAAAAGGACCTTTCCAAGATGGCCGACTTCCGGCCCTTCGCTCTTAATCGTTCCCCCAATTTCCTTTCCCAGAAGACCTTCTCTGCATGTCGGACTTTCCGTCCGATCAAATCCCGTCCACCGGGCCTTTAAAAACGACCTTTCCCGTCTGGGGGTATTGGAATGAGGTTAGGTATTGGCGAAAGCCGGCCCCGGGTTATATCACACTCTGCCTTTGGCAAGGGCTGTAACTTCCACAGGCTCAGGCAATGTTATGAGGGGGGGGAGAAATGCAGGGTGGGCGGTTCAGGAAGGGTGCACTGGTCCCGAGGCACCGACGGTTCTTCCGGCCTGCTTTTTGTGGGGCGGAGGGTTGGGGGGAGAATGCAGAACACATCTGCCCATTTGCAGAACGGATGTGGCCGAAATAGCATCCCTTGGCGCAACCTGGAGTAAAGAAAACCGGTTTCAGGCCATTGTGTCAGGGTAGGCCAAGTCTTCAGAAACGTGGGCTTTGACAAGCAGCACAGGGAACTCGTCTCTCTGGCTTTTCCTTTGAGAGTGGCTCTGGGTTTATGGTTGGGACCTCCTCCCAATTATTGTGTTTGCGAAGCTGTGCTTCGTCGCGATGCTGTTTGTCAGTTGTATCTTTTCTGCTTTCTTTCCAAGGTCCCAAAGCACAGGAGAAATTTAAGCGGCTCACGTTACACCGAATAAAATGGGATGAGCAGAAAGGAGATGGTAAGAAAGTGTTAAAGTAATCAAATGACCTAGAAAGGGGCGAGCCCAACGTGGATGGCTTCGTGAACTGGTCCTTTACTGTCGCCAAAGGTTCGCTTCTTTTCATGAGCTACTGAGCTTGCAGAGGTCTGTATCCTGCCTTTTCTAAAGGAAGGGCAGAATTCTCACCTTCTGTATGAATAAAGGATGTTTCCGATCTGACCGATCTCGAGTGTACTTTTGAACAGACACATCCATCTTCAGTTGTTTCCCCATTCTTACACCCTAAGCAGTTTATTTTTCTTGCAGATGAGGAGGAATCTGTGAAAAAAAACCCAACAAATGTTCCCTGGTTTGGGAGGCGAGTAGTATTTATGGTATGGTCTAACTGAGGCGTTTGGTGATTCCCAGCGTCACTAAGAAAGTCCTGGTTTTTATTATGCCCCCTTAGCGACAGGACCGAGAAACACCTTCAGGAACTGAACTGTGGGTGCTCTGTACAATTGTCCCTTCAGAGCACCCCTCCTCTTTAATTCAAAAAGTGGGAGAGGTCAGGAGCGGAGCTTTGGCGAGGTGAAGTTCAAGCAGCGTGCTGCTGAAAACATGGCACGGGAGCATTTTCAGAAACACGGCAGTGAGCGTTATTGGGATCTAGGCTCTGAGAGAGTCAGTCCTAGAAGCCGCAGACTGACGGCCTTTTCTGAAGCCCCTTCTCACATTTCTGGGCGTTTGACATAAAGGGCAAGAAGTGAGCAGAAACATTAAGACTCTAAGCCCCGCCCACGCGCCCCCCTCATTCCCACAAATTCCTCCCCGTACAATGCACACAATTAAAGGAAATATTTTTCAGATCCAAAGAACGGCTTTTGGTTTTAATGTTTGGCTTTGGACTAACAGGACACGCGTGTGAGAGAGATCTTCAGCTTCCCCGCTGCCACAATTACACCTTCAGTCAGTCTTGGGGTTTTATCATTCCTGCCCTGCAGGAGTGCCAAGGAGAGGATATTAAAATGTCTGGCTCTAAAAAATGCTATTCTACTCTTAGGAAAGCTCAGGTCTTTCAGATACCTTGCTGGTCCCCACACACCCCATTTAATCCTTTTTGTAGCTGCAGAGAGACATTCGGTTAAGCTCTAGCTGGAGCTCCACGTCTCTTATTCCGTTGGTAGCCGCTTTGCTTGGGTTGGTCGTAGCCGAGGGATATTTAAAAACAGCGAGGAAAGTGCACAGGATGCCCGCTTAGGCTCCCATCGCCTGTTTCCTGGGAGAGGGGAAGTCATTTATTGAGAAGAATTGAGTCCTACGGTTAAAGAAGGCATAGCAGCCAGAAAAGGAAATAAACCCTTTTAACATGATTTTAAAATGATTATTATTTTTTATTTATCTATTGAAGCTATTGCGTGCTCTTAAGGGTCAAAAAACAGTGCCATCCATCCCGTGGTTGAAGCAGGCCCAGCAGCCATTACAAAACTTGTCAATGGCATTTTAAGGCTACTCTGTCTTATTAAAACCTTATTAATATTAATAGGGCATCATAGTCCTCCTTAACTAGGTTGAAGGCTTTTGAAGCAGATTTCTTCTTCCGCGCCTGTGCGTTGCAGCAAACGGGCCTCCCCTGGCCCTGATAATAAGGTGTTAATGCCGTTAATAAAGACAGAGAATATCGTAATTTTAAAATGCCATTAAAAGCGTTTATTTCTTTTGGTGGCGGCAATACCCGTTTTTGACCACAGGAGGGCAGAGCTTTCCGTCCCGTAGCATTAACGTTGATGAGGCCTTTTGCCTCAGCATCGGAACACCGGAAGCTAAGCCGCAAAGCGCTAGAGCGCTCCAATCTATGCTCCTGCCAAAGGGCGGGCCGCTTCCCTCGGCCCTTCGCGCAATGTCCCCGGCTGGTTCTTCACCAGCAATACCAGCAATCTCCCAGAGGCCTTCTCCGGCAATTGGGGCTGTTCTGTCCCTCGTTCTCGGCGGTTTCCCCGAGTCTGTGGAGCAAAGCACCTTTCAAAGATGGGCCTACTTCCCCGGCCCTTTCGCTCTTAATCGTTCCCCCAATTTCCTTTCACAGAAGACCTTCTCTGCATGTCGGATTTTCCGTCGATCAAATCCGAGGTCACCGGGCCCTTTGAAAACCTAACCTTTCCCGTCGTGGTGGTGGTGGTGGTGAAGAGGTAAGGAGATGGGCGAGCGGGCCGGGTTGTATCACACTCGGCCTTTGCAAGGGGCTGTAACTTCCAGCAGGCTCAGGCAATGTGAGGAGGGGGGGGGAAATGCAGGGTTGGCGGTTCAGGAAGGGTGCACTTGTCCCGAGGCACCGACGGTTCTTCCGGCCTGCTTTTTGTGGGGCGGAGGTTTGGGGGGAGAATGCAGAACACATCTGCCCATTTGCAGAACGGATGTGGCAGAAATAGCATCCCTTGGCGCAACCTGGAGTAAAAAAAACCGGTTTCAGGCCATTGTGTCAGGGTAGGCCAAGTCTTCAGAAACGTGGGCTTTGACAAGCAACACAGGGAACTCGTCTCTCTGGCTTTTCCTTTGAGAGTGGCTCTGGGTTTATGGTTGGGACCTCCTCCCAATTATTGTGTTTGCGAAGCTGTGCTTCGTCGCGATGCTGTTTGTCAGTTGTATCTTTTCTGCTTTCTTTCCAAGGTCCCAAAGCACAGGAGAAATTTAAGCGGCTCACGTTACACCGAATAAAATGGGATGAGCAGACAGGAGATGGTAAGAAAGTGTTAAAGTAATCAAATGACCTAGAAAGGGGCGAGCCCAACGTGGATGGCTTCGGGAACTGGTCCTTTACTGTCGCCAAAGGTTCGCTTCTTTTCATGAGCTACTGAGCTTGCAGAGGTCTGTATCCTGCCTTTTCTAAAGGAAGGGCAGAATTCTCACCTTCTGTATGAATAAAGGATGTTTCCGATCTGACCGATCTCGAGTGTACTTTTGCACAGACACATCCATATTCAGTTGTTTCCCCATTCTTACACCCTAAGCAGTTTATTTTTCTTGCAGATGAGGAGGAATCTGTGAAAAAAAACCCAACAAATGTTCCCTGGTTTGGGAGGCGAGTAGTATTTATGGTATGGTCTAACTGAGGCGTTTGGTGATTCCCATCGTCACTAAGAAAGTCCTGGTTTTTATTATGCCCCCTTAGCGACAGGACAGAGAAACACCTTCAGGAACTGAACTGTGGGTGCTCTGTACAATTGTCCCTTCAGAGCACCCCTCCTCTTTAATTCAAAAAGTGGGAGAGGTCAGGAGCGGAGCTTTGGCGAGGTGAAGTTCAAGCAGCGTGCTGCTGACAACATGGCACGGGAGCATTTTAAGAAACACGGCATTGAGCGTTATTGGGATCTAGGCTCTGAGCGAGTCAGTCCTAGAAGCCGCAGACTGACGGCCTTTTCTGAAGCCCCTTCTCACATTTCTGGGCGTTTGACATAAAGGGCAAGAACTGAGCAGAAACATTAGACTCTAAGCCCCGCCTCCTGCCCCCTTCATTCCCACAAATTCCTCACAGTACAATGCATACAATTAAAGGAAATATTTTTCAGATCCAAAGAACAGCTTTTGATTTTAATGTTTGGCTTTGGACTAACAGGACACATGTGTGAGAGAGATCTTCAACTTCCCCACTGCCACAAGTACACCTTCACTCAGTCTTGGGGTTTTATCATTCCTGCCCTGCAGGAGTGCCAAGGAGAGGATATTAAAATGTCTATTCTACTCTTAGGAAAGCTCAGGTCTTTCAGATACCTTGCTGGTCCCCACACACCCCATTTAATCCTTTTTGTTGCTTCAGAGAGACATTCGGTTAAGCTCTA
>NW_024099103.1:0-13145 GCF_016545835.1 Crotalus tigris
CAATGTCCATTTTGATCTCCGAGTTCATGGTGACCTAACCCTAATCCTAAGTGGAATTTTCCTCCAATGGGATTTTCCCATGTATTTTAGCAGGAAACATAGATAGGGCAGGCCAGAAAAGTAAGTCCCCTCCTAACCATATTCAAGTACTCTGAATTTGATGGTAATGTCCATTTTGCTCTATGAGTTCATAGTGATCAAACCCTAACGCTAAGTGGAATTTTCCTCCAATGGGATTTTCCCATATATTTTACCAGGAAACATAGATAGAGAAGGCGAGAAAAGTCAGTGCACTCCTAACCATACCCAAGCACTCTGAATTTGTTGGCGATGTCCATTTTGCTCTCCCAGTTCATGGTGACCTAACCCTAAGTGGAATTTTCCTCCAATGGGATTTTCCCATGTATTTTACCAGTAAACATAGATAGTCCAGGCAAGAAAAGTCAGTGCCCTCCTAACCATACCCAAGCACTCTGAATTTGTTGGCAATGTCCATTTTGCTCTCCGAGTTCATGGTGACCTAACCCTAATCATAAGTGGAATTTTCCTCCAATGGGATTTTACCAGGAAATATAGATAGTCCAGGTAAGAAAAGTCTCTGCCCTCCTAACCATACACAACCAGTCCGAATTTGATCGTAATGTCCATTTTGCTCTCCGAGTTCATGGTAACCTAACCCTAATCCTAAGTGGAATTTTCCTCCAATGGGATTTTCCCATGTATTTTACCAGGAAACATAGATAGTCCAGGTAAGAAAAGTCACTGCCCTTCTAACCATACCCAAGCACTCCGAATTTGATGGTAATGTCCATTTTGCTCTATGAGTTCATAGTGGTCAAACCCTAACCCTAAGTGGAATTTTCCTCCAATGGGATTTTCCCATGTATTTTACCAGGAAACGTAGATAGTTCAGGCAAGAAAAGTCAGTGCCCTCCTAACCAGACCCAAGCACTCTGAATTTGTTGGCGATGTCCATTTTGCTCTCCGAGTTCATGGTGACCTAACCCTAATCCTAAGTGGAATTTTCCTCCAATGGGATTTTCCCATGTATTTTACCAGGAAACATAGATAGGGCAGGCTAGAAAAGTCAGTGCCCTCCTAACCATATTCAAGTACTCCGAATTTGATGGTAATGTCCATTCTCCTCTATGAGTTCATAGTGATCAAACCCTAACCCTAAGTGGAATTTTCCTCCAATGGGATTTTCCCATATATTTTACCAGGAAACATAGATAGAGAAGGCGAGAAAAGTCAGTGCCCTCCTAACCATACCCAAGCACTCTGAATTTGTTGGCGATGTCCATTTTGCTCTCCGAGTTCATGGTGACCTAACCCTAATCCTAAGTGGAATTTTCCAACAATGGGATTTTCCCATGTATTTTACCAGGAAACATAGATAGTCCAGGTAAGAAAAGTCAGTGCCCTCCCAACCATACCCAAGCACTCTGAATTTGTTGGCGATGTCCATTTTGCTCTATGAGTTCATAGTGATCAAACCCTAACCCTAAGTGGAATTTTCCTCCAATGGGATTTTCCCATGTATTTTACCATGAAACATAGATAGGACAGACTAAAAAGTCAGGCCCTCCTAACCATAACCAAGAACTCCGAATTTGTTGTCAATGTCCATTTTGCTCTCCCAGTTCATGGTGACCTAACCCTAATCCTAAGTGGAATTTTCCTCCAATGGGATTTTCCCATGTATTTTACCAGGAAACATAGATAGGGCAGGCCAGAAAAGTAAGTCCCCTCCTAACCATATTCAAGCACTCTGAATTTGTTGGCAATGTTCATTTTGCTCTCCGAGTTCATGGTGACCTAACCCTAATCCTAAGTGGAATTTTCCTCCAATGGGATTTTCCCATGTATTTTACCAGGCAACATAGATAGGGCTGGCCAGACAAATCCTTGCCCTCCTAACCATAACAAAACACTATGAATTTGTTGGCAATGTCCATTTTGCTCTCCGAGTTCATAGTGATCAAACCCTAACCCTAAGTGGAATTTTCTTCCAATGGGATTTTCCCATGTATTTTACCAGGAAACATAGATAGTCCATGCAAGAAAAGTCAGTACCCTCCCAACCATACCCAAGCACTCTGAATTTGTTGGCGATGTCCATTTTGCTCTATGAGTTCATGGTGACCTAACCGTAACCCTAATTGGAATTTTCCTCCAATGGGATTTTCCCATGTATTTTACCAGGAAACATAGATAGTCCAGGCCAGAAAAATCCGTGCCCTCCTAACCATAACCAAGCACTCTGAATTTGTTGGCAATGTCCATTTTGATCTCCGAGTTCATGGTGACCTAACTCTAACCCTAAGTGGAATTTTCCTCCAATGGGATTTTCCCATGTATTTTACCAGGAAACATAGATAGGGCAGGCTAGAAAAGTCAGTGCCCTCCTAACCATATTCAAGTACTCCGAATTTGATGGTAATGTCCATTTTGCTCTATGAGTTCATAGTGGTCAAACCCTAACCCTAAGTGGAATTTTCCTCCAATGGGATTTTCCCATATATTTTACCAGGAAACATAGATAGTCCAGGTAAGAAAAGTCACTGCCCTCCTAACCATATCCAAGCACTCCGAATTGGATGGTAATGTCCATTTTGCTCTATGAGTTCATAGTGATCAAACCCTAATCCTAAGTGGAATTTTCCTCCAATGGGATTTTCCCATGTATTTTACCAGGAAACATAGATAGTGCAGGCCAGAAAAATCCTTGCCCTCCTAACCATAACCAAGCACTATGAATTTGTTGGCAATGTCCATTTTGCTCTATGAGTTCATAGTGATCAAACCCTAATCCTAAGTAGAATTTTCCTCCAATGGGATTTTCCCATGTATTTTTCCAGGAAACATAGAAAGTCCAGGCAAGAAAAGTCAGTGCCCTCCTAACCATACCCAAGCACTCTGAATTTGTTGGCCATGTCCATTTTGCTCTCCGAGTTCATGGTGACCTAACCCTAATCCTAAGTGGAATGTTCCTCCAATGGGATTTTACCAGGAATTATAGATAGTCCAGCTAAGAAAAGTCTCTGCCCCCCTAACCATACCCAACCAGTCCGAATTTGATGGTAATGTCCATTTTGCTCTCCGAGTTCATGGTGACCTAACCCTAATCCTAAGTGGAATTTTCCTCCAATGGGATTTTCCCATGTATTTTACCAGGAAACATAGATAGTGCAGGTAAGAAAAGTCACTGCCCTTCTAACCATACCCAAGCACTCCGAATTTGATGGTAATGTCCATTTTGCTCTATGAGTTCATAGTGGTCAAACCCTAACCCTAAGTGGAATTTTCCTCCAATGGGATTTTCCCATGTATTTTACCAGGAAACATAGATAGTCCAGGCAAGAAAAGTCAGTGCCCTCCTAACCATACCCAAGCACTCTGAATTTGTTGGCGATGTCCATTTTGCTCTATGAGTTCATGGTGACCTAACCGTAACCCTAAGTGGAATTTTCCTCCAATGGGATTTTCCCATGTATTTTACCATGAAACATAGAGAGGACAGACTAAAAAGTCAGGCCCTCCTAACCATAACCAAGAACTCCGAATTTGTTGGTGATGTCCATTTTGCTCTCCGAGTTCATGGTGACCTAACCTTAACCCTAAGTGGAATTTTCCTCCAATGGGATTTTCCCATGTATTTTACCAGGAAACATAGATAGGGCAGGCTAGAAAAGTAAGTCTCCTCCTAACCATATTCAAGTACTCCGAATTTGATGGTAATGTCCATTTTGCTCTATGAGTTCATAGTGATCAAACCCTAATCCTAAGTGGAATTTTCCTCCAATGGGATTTTCCCATATATTTTACCAGGAAACATAGATAGAGAAGGCGAGAAAAGTCAGTGCCCTCCTAACCATACCCAAGCACTCCGAATTTTTTGGTGATGTCCATTTTGCTCTCCGAGTTCATGGTGACCTAACCTTAACCCTAAGTGGAATTTTCCTCCAATGGGATTTTCCCATGTATTTTACCAGGAAACATAGATAGGGCAGGCCAGAAAAGTAAGTCCCCTCCTAACCACATTCAAGTACTCCGAATTTGATGGTAATGTCCATTTTGCTCTATGAGTTCATAGTGATCAAACCCTAACCCTAAGTGGAATTTTCTTCCAATGGGATTTTCCCATGAATTTTACCAGGAAAAATAGATAGTCTAGGTAAGAAAAGTCAGTGCCCTCCCAACCATACCCAAGCACTCTGAATTTGTTGGCGATGTCCATTTTGCTCTATGAGTTCATGGTGACTTAACCATAACCTTAAGTGGAATTTTCCTCCAATGGGATTTTTCCATGTATTTTACCAGGAAACATAGATAGTCCAGACCAGAAAAATCCATGCCCTCCTAACCATAACCAAGCACTCTGAATTTGTTGGCAATGTCCATTTTGATCTCTGAGTTCATGGTGACCTAACCCTAATCCTAAGTGGAATTTTCCTCCAATGGGATTTTCCCATGTATTTTACCAGGAAACGTAGATAGTCCAGGTAAGAAAAGTCACTGCCCTCCTAACCATATCCAAGCACTCCGAATTGGATGGTAATGTCCATTTTGCTCTATGAGTTCATAGTGACCAAACCCTAATCCTAAGTAGAATTTTCCTCCAATGGGATTTTCCCATGTATTTTACCAGTAAACATAGATAGTCCAGGCAAGAAAAGTCAGTGCCCTCCTAACCATACCCAAGCACTCTGAATTTGTTGGCAATGTTCATTTTGCTCTCCGAGTTCATGGTGACCTAACCCTAATCCTAAGTGGAATTTTCCTCCAATGGGATTTTCCCATGTATTTTACCAGGCAACATAGATAGGGCTGGCCAGAAAAATCCTTGCCCTCCTAACCATAACAAAACACTATGAATTTGTTGGCAATGTCCATTTTGCTCTCCGAGTTCATAGTGATCAAACCCTAACCCTACGTGGAATTTTCTTCCAATGGGATTTTCCCATGTATTTTACCAGGAAACATAGATAGTCCAGGCAAGAAAAGTCAGTGCCCTCCCAACCATACCCAAGCACTCTGAATTTGTTGGCGATGTCCATTTTGCTCTATGAGTTCATAGTGATCAAACCCTAACCCTAAGTGGAATTTTCCTCCAATGGGATTTTCCCATGTATTTTACCAGGAAACATAGATAGTCCAGGTAAGAAAAGTCACTGCCCTCCTAACCATACCAAGCACTCCGAATTTGATGGCAATGTCCATTTTGCTCTATGAGTTCATAGTGATCAAACCCTAATCCTAAGTGGAATTTTCCTCCAATGGGATTTTCCCATGTATTTTACCATGAAACATAGATAGGACAGACTAAAAAGTCAGGCCCTCCTAACCATATTCAAGTACTCCGAATTTGATGGTAATGTCCATTTTGCTCTAGGAGTTCATAGTGGTCAATCCCTAACCCTAAGTGGAATTTTCCTCCAATGGGATTTTCCCATGTATTTTACCAGGAAACATAGATAGGGCAGGCCAGAAAAGTAAGTCCCCTCCTAACCATATTCAAGTACTCTGAATTTGATGGTAATGTCCATTTTGCTCTATGACTTCATAGTGATCAAACCCTAACCCTAAGTGGAATTTTCCTCCAATGGGATTTTCCCATATATTTTACCAGGAAACATAGATAGAGAAGGCGAGAAAAGTCAGTGCACTCCTAACCATACCCAAGCACTCTGAATTTGTTGGCGATGTCCATTTTGCTCTCCCAGTTCATGGTGACTAAATCCCTAAGTGCGAATTTTCCTCCAATGGGATTTTCCCATGTATTTTACCAGAAACATAGATAGTCCAGCAAGAAAAGTCAGTGCCCTCCTAACCATACCCAAGCACTCTGAATTTGTTTGACAATGTCCATTTCTGCTCTCCGAGTTCATGGTAGACTAAACACTTAATCATAAGTTGAATTTTTACTCAATGGATCTACCAGGAAATATAGATAGGCCATGGTAAGAAAAGTCTCTGCTCATAACCATACACAAACGTCAATGATACGTAATGTCATTTTGCTCTCCGCGTTCATGGTAACTAACCTAATCCTAGGGGAATTTTCCTCATGGATTTTCCCATGTATTTTACCAGGAAACATAGATAGTCCAGGTAAGAAAAGTCACTGCCCTTCTAACCATACCCAAGCACTCCGAATTTGATGGTCATGTCCATTTTGCTCTATGAGTTCATAGTGGTCAAACCCTAACCCTAAGTGGAATTTTCCTCCAATGGGATTTTCCCATGTATTTTACCAGGAAACGTAGATAGTTCAGGCAAGAAAAGTCAGTGCCCTCCTAACCATACCCAAGCACTCTGAATTTGTTGGCGATGTCCATTTTGCTCTCCGAGTTCATGGTGACCTAACCCTAATCCTAAGTGGAATTTTCCTCCAATGGGATTTTCCCATGTATTTTACCAGGAAACATAGATAGGGCAGGCTAGAAAAGTCAGTGCCCTCCTAACCATATTCAAGTACTCCGAATTTGATGGTAATGTCCATTCTCCTCTATGAGTTCATAGTGATCAAACCCTAACCCTAAGTGGAATTTTCCTCCAATGGGATTTTCCCATATATTTTACCAGGAAACATAGATAGAGAAGGCGAGAAAAGTCAGTGCCCTCCTAACCATACCCAAGCACTCTGAATTTGTTGGCGATGTCCATTTTGCTCTCCGAGTTCATGGTGACCTAACCCTAATCCTAAGTGGAATTTTCCAACAATGGGATTTTCCCATGTATTTTACCAGGAAACATAGATAGTCCAGGTAAGAAAAGTCAGTGCCCTCCCAACCATACCCAAGCACTCTGAATTTGTTGGCGATGTCCATTTTGCTCTATGAGTTCATAGTGATCAAACCTTAACCCTAAGTGGAATTTTCCTCCAATGGGATTTTCCCATGTATTTTACCATGAAACATAGATAGGGAAAGACTAAAAAGTCAGGCCTTCCTAACCAAACCTAAGGAAATCGAATTTGGTTGTCAATGTCACATTTTGATCTCCGAGTCATGGTGACCTAACATAAATTCTCCTAAGGGAATTTTCCCAATGGGATTTTCCCATGTTATTTTACCAGGAAACATAGATAGGGCAGGCCAGAAAATAAGTCCACCTCCTAAACATATTCAAGTACTCTGCAATTGATGCGAATGTCCATTTTGCGCATGAGTCTCATAGTGATCAAACCCTAACCCCTAAGTGGAATTTTACTCAAATGGGATATTCCCATATATTGTACCAGGAAACATAGATAGAGAAGGCGAGAAAAGTCAGTGCACTCCTAACCATACCCAAGCACTCTGAATTTGTTGGCGATGTCCATTTTGCTCTCCCAGTTCATGGTGACCTAACCCTAAGTGGAATTTTCCTCCAATGGGATTTTCCCATGTATTTTACCAGTAAACATAGATAGTCCAGGCAAGAAAAGTCAGTGCCCTCCGAACCATACCCAAGCACTCTGAATTTGTTGGCAATGTTCATTTTGCTCTCCGAGTTCATGGTGACCTAACCCTAATCCTAAGTGGAATTTTCCTCCAATGGGATTTTCCCATGTATTTTACCAGGCAACATAGATAGGGCTGGCCAGACAAATCCTTGCCCTCCTAACCATAACAAAACACTATGAATTTGTTGGCAATGTCCATTTTGCTCTCCGAGTTCATAGTGATCAAACCCTAACCCTAAGTGGAATTTTCTTCCAATGGGATTTTCCCATGTATTTTACCAGGAAACATAGATAGTCCATGCAAGAAAAGTCAGTACCCTCCCAACCATACCCAAGCACTCTGAATTTGTTGGCGATGTCCATTTTGCTCTATGAGTTCATGGTGACCTAACCGTAACCCTAATTGGAATTTTCCTCCAATGGGATTTTCCCATGTATTTTACCAGGAAACATAGATAGTCCAGGCCAGAAAAATCCGTGCCCTCCTAACCATAACCAAGCACTCTGAATTTGTTGGCAATGTCCATTTTGATCTCCGAGTTCATGGTGACCTAACTCTAACCCTAAGTGGAATTTTCCTCCAATGGGATTTTCCCATGTATTTTACCAGGAAACATAGATAGGGCAGGCTAGAAAAGTCAGTGCCCTCCTAACCATATTCAAGTACTCCGAATTTGATGGTAATGTCCATTTTGCTCTATGAGTTCATAGTGGTCAAACCCTAACCCTAAGTGGAATTTTCCTCCAATGGGATTTTCCCATATATTTTACCAGGAAACATAGATAGTCCAGGTAAGAAAAGTCACTGCCCTCCTAACCATATCCAAGCACTCCGAATTGGATGGTAATGTCCATTTTGCTCTATGAGTTCATAGTGATCAAACCCTAATCCTAAGTGGAATTTTCCTCCAATGGGATTTTCCCATGTATTTTACCAGGAAACATAGATAGTGCAGGCCAGAAAAATCCTTGCCCTCCTAACCATAACCAAGCACTATGAATTTGTTGGCAATGTCCATTTTGCTCTATGAGTTCATAGTGATCAAACCCTAATCCTAAGTAGAATTTTCCTCCAATGGGATTTTCCCATGTATTTTTCCAGGAAACATAGAAAGTCCAGGCAAGAAAAGTCAGTGCCCTCCTAACCATACCCAAGCACTATGAATTTGTTGGCCATGTCCATTTTGCTCTCCGAGTTCATGGTGACCTAACCCTAATCCTAAGTGGAATGTTCCTCCAATGGGATTTTACCAGGAATTATAGATAGTCCAGCTAAGAAAAGTCTCTGCCCCCCTAACCATACCCAACCAGTCCGAATTTGATGGTAATGTCCATTTTGCTCTCCGAGTTCATGGTGACCTAACCCTAATCCTAAGTGGAATTTTCCTCCAATGGGATTTTCCCATGTATTTTACCAGGAAACATAGATAGTGCAGGTAAGAAAAGTCACTGCCCTTCTAACCATACGCAAGCACTCCGAATTTGATGGTAATGTCCATTTTGCTCTATGAGTTCATAGTGGTCAAACCCTAACCCTAAGTGGAATTTTCCTCCAATGGGATTTTCCCATGTATTTTACCAGGAAACATAGATAGTCCAGGCAAGAAAAGTCAGTGCCCTCCTAACCATACCCAAGCACTCTGAATTTGTTGGCGATGTCCATTTTGCTCTATGAGTTCATGGTGACCTAACCGTAACCCTAAGTGGAATTTTCCTCCAATGGGATTTTCCCATGTATTTTACCATGAAACATAGAGAGGACAGACTAAAAAGTCAGGCCCTCCTAACCATAACCAAGAACTCCGAATTTGTTGGTGATGTCCATTTTGCTCTCCGAGTTCATGGTGACCTAACCTTAACCCTAAGTGGAATTTTCCTCCAATGGGATTTTCCCATGTATTTTACCAGGAAACATAGATAGGGCAGGCTAGAAAAGTAAGTCTCCTCCTAACCATATTCAAGTACTCCGAATTTGATGGTAATGTCCATTTTGCTCTATGAGTTCATAGTGATCAAACCCTAATCCTAAGTGGAATTTTCCTCCAATGGGATTTTCCCATATATTTTACCAGGAAACATAGATAGAGAAGGCGAGAAAAGTCAGTGCCCTCCTAACCATACCCAAGCACTCCGAATTTTTTGGTGATGTCCATTTTGCTCTCCGAGTTCATGGTGACCTAACCTTAACCCTAAGTGGAATTTTCCTCCAATGGGATTTTCCCATGTATTTTACCAGGAAACATAGATAGGGTAGTCTAGAAAGGTCAGTGCCCTCCTAACCACATTCAAGTACTCGATTTGATGTAAGTCCATTTGCTCTAGAGTCATAGTGTCAAACCCTAACCCTAAAGTGGAATTTTCTTCAATGGGATTTTCCCATGAATTTTTACCAGGAAAATAGCTAGCTAGGCAAAGAAAAGTCAGGCCTCCCACCATACCCAAGCACTCTGAATTGTTGGTGATGTCCATTTTTTGCTCTCTGAGTTCATGGGACCTAACCCTAAATCCTAAGTGGAATTTCCTCCAATGGGATTTCCATGTATTTACCAGGAAACGTAAGATAGTCCAGGTAAGAAAAGGTCACTGCCCTCCTAACAATATCCAAAGCATCTCCGAACTGGATGGTAATGTCCATCTGCTCTATGAAGTCATAGTGACCAAACCCCTAATCCTAAGTAGAATTTTCACTCCAATGGGATTTTCCCATGTATTTTACCAGTTAAACATAGATAGGTCCAGGCAAGAAAAGTCAGGGCCCCCCTAACCATACTCAAGAACTCCGAATTTGTTGGTGATGTCCATTTTGCTCTAGGAGTTCATGGTGACCTAACCCTAATCCTAAGTGGAAATTTTCCTCCAATGGGATTTTCCCATGTATTTTACCAGGAAACATAGATAGAGAAGGCCAGAAAAGTCAGGCCCTCCTAACCATAACCAAGAACTCTGAATTTGATGGCAATGTCCATTTTCCTCCCCGATGTCATAGTGATCAAACCCTAACCCTAAGTGGACTTTTCCTCCAATGGGATTTTCCCATTTATGTTACCAGGAAACATAGATAGTCCCAGGCAAGAAAAAGTCAGTGCCCTCCCAACCATACCCAAGCAACTCTGAATTTGTGGCGATGTCCATTTTGCTCTATGAGTTCATGGTGACCTAACCGAACCAAGTGGAATTCCTCCAATGGATTTCATGTATTTTACCAGTAAACATAGATAGTCCAGGTAAGAAAAGTCACTGCCCTCCTAACCATAACCAAGCACTCTGAATTTGTTGGCAATGTCCATTTTGCTCTATGAGTTCATAGTGATCAAACCCTAATCCTAAGTGGAATTTTCCTCCAATGGGATTTTCCCATGTATTTTACCATGAAACATAGATAGGACAGACTAAAAAGTCAGGCCCTCCTAACCATATTCAAGTACTCCGAATTTGATGGTAATGTCCATTTTGCTCTATGAGTTCATAGTGGTCAATCCCTAACCCTAAGTGGAATTTTCCTCCAATAGGATTTTCCCATGTATTTTACCATGAAACATAGATAGGACAGACTAAAAAGTCAGGCCCTCCTAACCATAACCAAGAACTCCGAATTTGTTGGTGATGTTCATTTTGCTCTCCGAGTTCATGGTGACCTAACCTTAACCCTAAGTGGAATTTTCCTCCAATGGGATTTTCCCATGTATTTTACCAGGAAACATAGATAGTCCAGGCCAGAAAAATCCGTGCCCTCCTAACCATAACCAAGCACTCTGAATTTGTTGGCAATGTCCATTTTGATCTCCGAGTTCATGGTGACCTAACCATAATCCTAAGTGGAATTTTCCTCCAATGGGATTTTCCCATGTATTTTACCAGGAAACATAGATAGGGCAGGCCAGAAAAGTAAGTCCCCTCCTAACCATATTCAAGTACTCTGAATTTGATGGTAATGTCCATTTTGCTCTATGAGTTCATAGTGATCAAACCCTAACGCTAAGTGGAATTTTCCTCCAATGGGATTTTCCCATATATTTTACCAGGAAACATAGATAGAGAAGGCGAGAAAAGTCAGTGCACTCCTAACCATACCCAAGCACTCTGAATTTGTTGGCGATGTCCATTTTGCTCTCCCAGTTCATGGTGACCTAACCCTAAGTGGAATTTTCCTCCAATGGGATTTTCCCATGTATTTTACCAGTAAACATAGATAGTCCAGGCAAGAAAAGTCAGTGCCCTCCTAACCATACCCAAGCAATCGAATTTGTTGGCAATGTCCATTTTGCTCTCCGAGTCCTGGTGACCTAACCACTCACGCTCTAAGGGAATTTCCTCCAATGGGATTTTTCCAATGTATTTTAATCAGGGCAACATAGAATAGGGCTGGCCAAGAAAAATCCTTGCATCTAACCATAACAAAACACTATGAATTTGTTGGCAATGTCCATTTTGCTCTCCGAGTTCATAGTGATCAAACCCTAACCCTAAGTGGAATTTTCTTCCAATGGGATTTTCCCATGTATTTTACAAGGAAACATAGATAGTCCAGGCAAGAAAAGTCAGTGCCCTCCCAACCATACCCAAGCACTCTGAATTTGTTGGCGATGTCCATTTTGCTCTATGAGTTCATAGTGATCAAACCCTAACCCTAAGTGGAATTTTCCTCCAATGGGATTTTCCCAAGTATTTTACCATGAAACATAGATAGGACAGACTAAAAAGTCAGGCCCTCCTAACCATAACCAAGAACTCCGAATTTGTTGGTGATGTTCATTTTGCTCTCCGAGTTCATGGTGACCTAACCTTAACCCTAAGTGGAATTTTCCTCCAATGGGATTTTCCCATGTATTTTACCAGGAAACATAGATAGTCCAGGCCAGAAAAATCCGTGCCCTCCTAACCATAACAAAACACTATGAATTTGTTTCTAATGTCCATTTTGCTCTCCGAGTTCATAGTGATCAAACCCTAACCCTAAGTGGAATTTTCTTCCAATGGGATTTTCCCATGTATTTTACCAGGAAACATAGATAGGGCAGGCCAGAAAAATAAGTCCCCTCCTAACCATAACAAAACACTATGAATTTGTTGGCGATGTCCATTTTGCTCTATGAGTTCATGGTGACCTAACCGTAACCCTAAGTGGAATTTTCCTCCAATGGGATTTTCCCATATATTTTACCAGGAAACATAGATAGAGAAGGCGAGAAAAGTCAGTGCACTCCTAACCATACCCAAGCACTCTGAATTTGTTGGCTATGTCCATTTTGCTCTCCCAGTTCATGGTGACCTAACCCTAAGTGGAATTTTCCTCCAATGGGATTTTCCCATGTATTTTACCAGTAAACATAGATAGTCCAGGCAAGAAAAATCAGTGCCCTACTAACCATACCCAAGCACTCTGAATTTGTTGGCAATGTCCATTTTGCTCTCCGAGTTCATGGTGACCTAACCCTAATCCTAAGTGGAATTTTCCTCCTTGGGATTTTCCCATTTATTTTACCAGGCAACATAGATAGGGCTGGCCAGAAAAATCCTTGCCCTCCTAACCATAACAAAACACTATGAATTTGTTGGCAATGTCCATTTTGTTCTCCGAGTTCATAGTGATCAAACCCTAACCCTAAGTGGAATTTTCTTCCAATGGGATTTTCCCATGTATTTTACCAGGAAACATAGAAAGTCCAGGCAAGAAAAGTCAGTGCCCTCCTAACCA
>NW_024099104.1:0-14817 GCF_016545835.1 Crotalus tigris
AAACGGACGTCAGAATGGGATTCGGGGTTAAATTTCATGCTTAAAAATGGTGCTTTTTGTAGTTTTCAAAAATTGGTCCTTTTTGGTGTCTGGGGAAGGAAATTCCTGATGCTGGGGTCAGGGATTTTTGAGCTCCGGAGGTGAAAATTTTTTTTCACCCAAATGTAAAACGGACGTCAGAATAAGATTCGGGGTTAAATTTCATGCTTAAAAATGGTGCTTTTTGTAGTTTTTAAAAATCGAGCCCTTTTGGTGTCTGGGGACGGAAATTCCTGATGCCGGGATTAGGGATTTTTGAGCTCCGGAGGTGAAAATTTTTTTTTCACCCAAATGTAAAAACTGACTTCATAATGGGATTCGGGTTAATTTCATGCTTAAAAATGGTGCTGTTTGGTAGTTTTTAAAAATCGAGCCCTTTTGGTGTCTGGGGAAGGAATTCCTGATGCCTGGGTCAGGGTATTTTTTGAGGCTCGAGAGGTGAAAATTTTTTTTTTCACCCAAATGTAAAAACGGACGTCAAAATGGGATTCAGGGGTTAAATTTCATGCTTAAAATGGTGCTTTTATAGTTTTAAAAATTGAGACCTTTTGGTGTCTGGGGAAGGAAATTCCTGATGCCGGGGTCAGGGATTTTTGAGCTCCGGAGGTGAAATTTTTTTTTGACCCAAATGTAAAAATGGACGTCAGAATGGGATTCGGGGTTAAATTTCATGCTTAAAAATGGTGCTTTTTGTAGTTTTAAAAATTGAGCCTTTTTGGTGTCTGGGGAAGGAAATTCCTGATGCCGGGGTCAGGGATTTTTGAGCTCCGGAGGTGAAAATTTTTTTTACCCAAATGTATAAAACGGACGTCAGAATGGGATTCGGGGTTAAATTTCATGCTTAAAATGGTGCTTTTTTATAGTTTTTAAAAATTGAGACCTTTTGGTGTCTGGGGAAGGAAATTCCTGATGCCGGAGTCAGGGATTTTTGAGCTCCGGAGGTGAAAATTTTTTTTTGACCCAAATATAAAAATGGATGTCAGAATGGGATTCGGGGTTAAATTTCATGCTTAAAAATGGTGCTTTTTGTAGTTTTTAAAAATTGAGCCCTTTTGGTGTCTGGGGAAGGAAATTCCTGATACCGGGGTCAGGGATTTTTGAGCTCCGGTGGTGAAAATTTTTTTTTGACCCACATATAAAAATGGACATCAGAATGGGATTCAAGTTTGAATTTCATGCTTAAAAATGGTGCTTATTATAGTTTTCAAAAATTGAGCCATTTTGGTGTCTGGGGAAGGAAATTTCTGATGTCGGGATTAAAGATTTTTGAGCTCCGGAGGTGAAAATTTTTTTTTCACCCAAATGTAAAAACGGACGTCAGAATGGGATTCGGGGTTAAATTTCATGCTTAAAATGGTGCTTTTGTAGTTTTTAATAATCGAGCCCTTTTGGTGTCTGGGGAAGGAAATTCCTGATTGCCGGGGTCAGGGATTTTTGAGCTCCAGAGGTGAAAATTTTTTTTTGACCCAAATGTAAAAATGGATGTCAGAATGGGATTCGGGGTTAAATTTCATACTTAAAAATGGAGCTTTTTGTAGTTTTTAAAAATAGAGCCCTTTTGGTGTCTGGGGAAGGAAATTCCTGATGCCGGGGTCAGGGATTTTTGAGCTCCGGGGGTGAAAATTTTTTTTTGACCCAAATGTAAAAATGGACGTCAGAATTAGATTCGGGGTTAAATTTCATGCTTAAAATGGTGCTTTTGTAGTTTTTAATAATCGAGCCCTTTTGGTGTCTGGGGAAGGAAATTCCTGATGCCGGGATTAGGGATTTTTGAGCTCCGGAGGTGAAAATTTTTTTTCACCCAAATGTAAAAACGGACGTCAGAATGGGATTCGGGGTTAAATTTCATGCTTAAAAATGGTACTTTTTGTAGTTTTTAAAAATCGAGCCCTTTTGGTGTCTGGGGAAGGAAATTCCTGATGCCGGGGTCAGGGATTTTTGAGCTCCAGAGGTGAAATTTTTTTTTTGACCCAAATGTAAAATGGACGTCAGAATGGGATTCGGGGTTAAATTTCATGCTTAAAAATGGTACTTTTTGTAGTTTTAATAAATTGAGCCATTTTGGTGTCTGGGGAAGGAAATTCCTGACGCAGGGGTCAGGGATTTTTGTGCTCCGGAGGGGAAAATTTTTTTTTTGACGCAAATATAAAAATGGACGTCAGAATGGGATTCGGGGTTAAATTTCTTGCTTAAAAATGGTGCTTTTTGTAGTTTTTAAAAATTGAGCCCTTTTGGTGTCTGGGGAAGGAAATTCCTGATGCAGGGGTCAGGGATTTTTGTGCTCCGGAGGGGAAAATTTTTTTTTGACCCAAATATAAAAACGGACATCAGAATGGGATTCGGGGTTAAATTTCATGCTTAAAAATGGTACTTTTTGTAGTTTTTAAAAATCGAGCTCTTTTGGTGTCTGGGGAAGGAAATTCCTATTGCCGGGGTCAGGGATTTTTGAGCTCCAGAGGTGAAAATTTTTTTTTTACCCAAATGTAAAAATGGATGTCAGAATGGGATTCAGGGTTAAATTTCAGGCTTAACAATGGTGCTTTTTGCAGTTTTTAAATATTGAGCCCTTTTGGTGTCTGGGGAAGGAAATTCCTGATGCAGGGGTCAGGGATTTTTGTGCTCCAGAGGTGAAAATTTTTTTTTGACCCAAATATAAAAATGGATGTCAGAATGGGATTCGGGGTTAAATTTCATGCTTAAAATGGTGCTTTTTCTAGTTTTTAAAAATTGAGCCCTTTTGGTGTCTGGGGAAGGAAATTCCTGATGCAGGGGTCAGGGATTTTTGAGCTCCGGAGGTGAAAATTTTTTTTTCACCCAAATGTAAAAACGGACGTGAGAATGGGATTCGGGGTTAAATTTCATGCTTAAAAATGGTACTTTTTGTAGTTTTAATAAATTGAGCCATTTTGGTGTCTGGGGAAGGAAATTCCTGACGCAGGGGTCAGGGATTTTTGTGCTCTGGAGGGGAAAATTTTTTTTTGACACAAATATAAAAACGGACGTCAGAATGGGATTCGGGGTTAAATTTCATGCTTTAAATGGATCTTTTGTACTTTTTAAAAATCGTACCCTTTTGGTGTCTGGGGAAGGAAATTCCTGATGCCGGGGTCAGGGATTTTTGAGCTCCGGAGGTGAAAATTTTTTTTTGACCCAAATGTAAAAATCGACGTCAGAATGGGATTCGGGGTTAAATTTCTTGCTTAAAAATGGTGCTTTTTGTAGTTTTTAAAAATCGAGCCCTTTTGGTGTCTGGGGAAGGAAATTCCTGATGCCGGGGTCAGGGATTTTTGAGCTCCAGAGGTGAAATTTTTTTTTTGACCCAAATGTAAAATGGACGTCAGAATGGGATTCGGGGTTAAATTTCATGCTTAAAAATGGTACTTTTTGTAGTTTTAATAAATTGAGCCATTTTGGTGTCTGGGGAAGGAAATTCCTGACGCAGGGGTCAGGGATTTTTGTGCTCCGGAGGGGAAAATTTTTTTTTTGACGCAAATATAAAAATGGACGTCAGAATGGGATTCGGGGTTAAATTTCATGCTTAAAATGGTGCTTTTTGTAGTTTTTAAAAATTGAGCCCTTTTGGTGTCTGGGGAAGGAAATTCCTGATGCCGGGGTCAGGGATTTTTGAGCTCCGGGGGTGAAAATTTTTTTTGACCCAAATGTAAAAATGGACGTCAGAATGGGATTCGGGGTTAAATTTCATGCTTAAAAATGGTGCTTTTTGTAGTTTTAATAACTTGAGCCATTTTGGTGTCTGGGGAAGAAAATTCCTGATGCCGGGGTCAGGGATTTTTGTGCTCCGGAGGTGAAAATTTTTTTTTGACCAAAATATAAAAACGGACGTCAGAATGGGATTCGGGGTTAAATTTAATGCTTAAAATGGTGCTTTTTGTAGTTTTTAAAAATTGAGCCCTTTTGGTGTCTGGGGAAGAAATTTCCTGATGCCGGCCGGGGTCAGGGATTTTTGAGCTCCGGGGGTGAAAATTTTTTTTTGACCCAAATGTAAAAATGGACTTCAAATGGGATTCGTGGTTAAAATTTCATGCTTAAAATGGTGCTTTTGAAGTTTTTTAAAAATCGAGCCCTTTTGGTTCTGGGGAATGAAATCCTGATGCCGTGGTCAGGGATTTTTTGAGGTTCCGGAGTAAAAAATTTTTTTTTGGGGACCCAAATGTATAAATGGACGTCAGAATGGGAATTCGGGGTTTAAATTTCATGCTTAAAAATGGACTTTTTTGTATTTTAAAAATTGAAGCCATTTGGGTCTGGGGAATGAAATTGCTGATGCCGTGGTCAGGGATTTTTGAGCTCCGGTGGTGAAAATATGTTTTTGACCCACATATAAAATGGACATCAGAATGGGATTCAAGTTTAAATTTCATGCTTAAAAATGGTGCTTTTTATAGTTTTCAAAAATGAGCCATTTTGTGTTTGGGGAAGGAAATGTCCTGATGCCGGGATGAGGGATTTTTGAGCTCCAGAGGTGAAAATTTTTTTTTGACCCCAATGTAAAAATGGATGTCAGAATGGGATTCGGGGTTAAATTTCATGCTTAAAAATGGTGCTTTTTGTAGTTTTAAAAAATTGAGCCCTTTTTGTGTCTCAGGAAGGAAATTCCTGATGCAGGGGTCAGGGATTTTTGTGCTCCAGAGGGGAAATTTTTTTTTTGACCCAAATATAAAAACGGATGTCAGAATGGGATTCGGGGTTAAATTTCATGCTTAAAATGGTGCTTTTGTAGTTTTTAAAAATCGTACCCTTTTGGTGTCTGGGGAAGGAAATTCCTGATGCCGGGGTCAGGGATTTTTGAGCTCCGGAGGTGAAAATTTTTTTTTTGACCCAAATGTAAAAATCGACGTCAGAAGGGGATTCGGGGTTAAATTTCTTGCTTAAAAATGGTGCTTTTTGTAGTTTTTAAAAATTGAGCCCTTTTGGTGTCTGGGGAAGGAAATTCCTGATGCAGGGGTCAGGGATTTTTGTGCTCCGGAGGGGAAAATTTTTTTTTGACCCAAATATAAAAACCGACATCAGAATGGGATTCGGGGTTAAATTTCATGCTTAAAAATGGTACTTTTTGTAGTTTTTAAAAATCGAGCTCTTTTGGTGTCTGGGGAAGGAAATTCCTGATGCCGGGGTCAGGGATTTTTGAGCTCCAGAGGTGAAAATTTTTTTTTTACCCAAATGTAAAAATGGATGTCAGAATGGGATTCAGGGTTAAATTTCAGGCTTAACAATGGTGCTTTTTGCAGTTTTTAAATATTGAGCCCTTTTGGTGTCTGGGGAAGGAAATTCCTGATGCCGGAGTCAGGGATTTTTGTGCTCCGGAGGTGAAAATTTTTTTTTGACCCAAATATAAAAATGGATGTCAGAATGGGATTCGGGGTTAAATTTCTTGCTTAAAAATGGTGCTTTTTGTAGTTTTTAAAAATTGAGCCCTTTTGGTGTCTGGGGAAGGAAATTCCTGATACCGGGGTCAGGGATTTTTGAGCTCCGGTGGTGAAAATATTTTTTTGACCCACATATAAAAATGGACATCAGAATGGGATTCAAGTTTGAATTTCATGCTTAAAAATGGTGCTTTTTATAGTTTTCAAAAATTGAGCCATTTTGGTGTCTGGGGAAGGAAATTTCTGATGTCGGGATTAGGGATTTTTGAGCTCCGGAGGTGAAAATTTTTTTTTCACCCAAATGTAAAAACGGACGTCAGAATGGGATTCGGGGATAAATTTCATGCTTAAAATGGTGCTTTTGTAGTTTTTAATAATCGAGCCCTTTTGGTGTCTGGGGAAGGACATTGCTGATGCCGGGATGAGGGATTTTTGAGCTCCAGAGGTGAAAATTTTTTTTTCACCCAAATGTAAAAACGGACGTGAGAATGGGATTCGGGGTTAAATTTCATGCTTAAAAATGGTACTTTTTGTAGTTTTAATAAATTGAGCCATTTTGGTGTCTGGGGAAGGAAATTCCTGAGGCAGGGGTCAGGGATTTTTGTGCTCTGGAGGGGAAAATTTTTTTTTGACACAAATATAAAAACGGACGTCAGAATGGGATTCGGGGTTAAATTTCATGCTTAAAATGGTGCTTTTGTACTTTTTAAAAATCGTACCCTTTTGGTGTCTGGGGAAGGAAATTCCTGATGCCGGGGTCAGGGATTTTTGAGCTCCGGGGGTGAAAATTTTTTTTTGACCCAAATGTAAAAATCGACGTCAGAATGGGATTCGGGGTTAAATTTCTTGCTTAAAAATGGTGCTTTTTGTAGTTTTTAAAAATTGAGCCCTTTTGGTGTCTGGGGAAGGAAATTCCTGATGGAGGGGTCAGGGATTTTTGTGCTCCGGAGGGGAAAATTTTTTTTTGACCCAAATATAAAAACAGACATCAGAATGGGATTCGGGGTTAAATTTCATGCTTAAAATGGTGCTTTTTATAGTTTTCAAAAATTGAGCCATTTTGGTGTCTGGCGAAGGAAATTCCTGATGCTGGGATTAGGGATTTTGGAGCTCCGGAGGTGAAAATTTTTTTTTGACCCAAATGTAAAAACGGACATCAGAATGGGATTCGGGGTTAAATTTCATGCTTAAAAATGGTACTTTTTGTAGTTTTAATAAATTGAGCCATTTTGGTGTCTGGGGAAGGAAATTCCTGATGCCGGGGTCAGGGATTTTGGAGCTCCGGAGGTGAAAAATTTTTTTTGACCCAAATGTAAAAGCGGACGTCAGAATAGGATTCGGGGTTAAATTTCATGCTTAAAAATGGTGCTTTTTGTAGTTTTCAAAAATTGAGACCTTTTGGTGTCTGGGGAAGGAAAATCCTGATGCCGGGGTCAGGGATTTTTGAGCTCCAGAGGTGAAAATTTTTTTTTGACCCAAATGTAAAAACGGACATCAGAATGGGATTCATGGTTAAATTTCATGCTTAAAAATGGTACTTCTTGTAGTTTTTAAAAATCGAGCCCTTTTGGTGTCTGGGGAAGGAAATTCCTGATGCCGGGGTCAGGGATTTTTGAGCTCCAGAGGTGAAAATTTTTTTTTGACCCCAATGTAAAAATGTATGTCAGAATCGGATTCGGGGTTAAATTTCATGCTTAAAAATGGTACTTCTTGTAGTTTTTAAAAATCGAGCCCTTTTGGTGTCTGGGGAAGGAAATTCCTGATGCCGGGGTCAGGGATTTTTGAGCTCCAGAGGTGAAAATTTTTTTTTGACCCCAATGTAAAAATGTATGTCAGAATGGGATTCGGGGTTAAATTTCATGCTTAAAAATGGTGCTTTTGTAGTTTTTAAAAATAGAGCCTTTTGGTGTCTGGGGAAGGAAATTCCTGATGCCGGGGTCAGGGATTTTTGAGCTCCGGAGGTGAAAATTTTTTTTTGACCCAAATGTAAAAATGGACGTCAGAATGGGATTCGGGGTTAAATTTCATGCTTAAAAATGGTGCTTTTTGTAGTTTTTAAAAATTGAGCCCTTTTGGTGTCTGGGGAAGGAAATTCCTGATGCCGGGGTCAGGGATTTTTGAGCTCCGGAGGTGAAAATTTTTTTTCACCCAAATGTAAAATGGACGTCAGAATATTCGGGGTTAAATTTCATCTTAAAAATGGTGCTTTTATAGTTTTTAAAATGAGCCGTTTTGGTGCTGGGGAAGGAATTCTGATGCCGGGTCAGGGATTTTTGACTCCAGAGGTGAAATTTTTTTTTGACCCAAA
The DNA here is from genome assembly GCF_016545835.1 of Crotalus tigris. Taxonomy (NCBI): domain Eukaryota; kingdom Metazoa; phylum Chordata; class Lepidosauria; order Squamata; family Viperidae; genus Crotalus; species Crotalus tigris. Next base: position 7,735 of record NW_024099104.1, read on the forward strand.
TGTAAAAATGGACGTCAGAATGGGATTCGGGGTTAAATTTCATGCTTAAAAATGGGACTTTTTGTAGTTTTAATAAATTGAGCCATTTTGGTGTCTGGGGAAGGAAATTCCTGACGCAGGGGTCAGGGATTTTTGTGCTCCGGAGGGGAAAATTTTTTTTTTGAGGCAAATATAAAAACGGACGTCAGAATGGGATTCGGGGTTAAATTTCATGCTTAAAATGGTGCTTTTGAAGTTTTTAAAAATCGAGCCCTTTTGGTGTCTGGGGAAGGAAATTCCTGATGCCGGGGTCAGGGATTTTTGAGCTCCGGAGGTGAAAAATTTTTTTGACCCAAATGTATAAATGGACGTCAGAATGGGATTCGGGGTTAAATTTCATGCTTAAAAATGGTACTTTTTGTAGTTTTAAAAAATTGAGCCACTTTGGTGTCTGGGGAAGGAAATTGCTGATGCCGGGGTCAGGGATTTTTGAGCTCCGGTGGTGAAAATTTTTTTTTGACCCACATATAAAAATGGACATCAGAATGGGATTCAAGTTTAAATTTCATGCTTAAAAATGGTGCTTTTTATAGTTTTCAAAAATTGAGCCATTTTGGTGTTTGGGGAAGGAAATTCCTGATGCCGGGATGAGGGATTTTTGAGCTCCAGAGGTGAAAATTTTTTTTTCACCCAAATGTAAAAACGGACGTGAGAATGGGATTCGGGGTTAAATTTCATGCTTAAAAATGGTACTTTTTGTAGTTTTAATAAATTGAGCCATTTTGGTGTCTGGGGAAGGAAATTCCTGACGCAGGGGTCAGGGATTTTTGTGCTCTGGAGGGGAAAATTTTTTTTTGACACAAATATAAAAACGGACGTCAGAATGGGATTCGGGGTTAAATTTCATGCTTAAAATGGTGCTTTTGTAGTTTTTAAAAATCGTACCCTTTTGGTGTCTGGGGAAGGAAATTCCTGATGCCGGGGTCAGGGATTTTTGAGCTCCAGAGGTGAAAATTTTTTTTTGACCCAAATGTAAAAATCACGTCAGAATGGGATTCGGGGTAAATTTCTGCTTAAAATGGTGCTTTTTGTAGTTTTTTAAAAAATCGAGCCTTTTTGGGTGTCTGGGGAAGGAAATTCCTGATGCCGGTGGTCAGTGGTTTTTTTGAGCTCCAAGGTAATTTTTTTTTTGACCCAAATGTAAATGGAACGTCAGAATGGGATTTTGGGGTTAAATTTCATGCTTCAAAATTGGTCTTTTGTAGTTTTAAAAAATTGAGCCCTTTTGGTGTCTGGGGAAGGAAATTCCTGATGCCGGGGTCAGGGATTTTTGAGCTCCAGAGGTGAATTTTTTTTTTTGACGCAAATATAAAAACGGACGTCAGAATGGGATTCGGGGTTAAATTTCATGCTTAAAAATGGTGCTTTTGTAGTTTTTAAAAATTGAGCCCTTTTGGTGTCTGGGGAAGGAAATTCCTGATGCCGGGGTCAGGGATTTTTGAGCTCCGGAGGTGAAAAATTTTTTTTTACCCAAAAGTAAAAACGGACGTCAGAATGGGATTCGGGTTTAAATTTCATGCTTAAAAATGGTGGTTTTTGTAGTTTTTAAAAATGGAGCCCGTTTGGTGTCTGGGGAAGGAAATTCCTGATTCGGGATTAGGGATTTTGAGCTCCGGAGGTGAAAATTTTTTTTTTGACCCAAATGTAAAAATGGACGTCAGAATGGGATTCGGGGTTAAATTTCATGCTTAAAAATAGAGCTTTTTGTAGTTTTTAAAAATTGAGCCCTTTTGGTGTCTGGGGAAGGAAATTCCTGATGCCGGGGTCAGTGATTTTTGAGCTCCAGAGGTGAAAATTTTTTTTTGACCCAAATGTAAAAATGGATGTCAGAATGGGATTCGGGTTTAAATTTCATGCTTTAAAAATGTTACTTTTTGTAGATTTTAATAAATGAGCCATTTGGTGTCTGGGGAAGGAAATTCCTGACGCAGGGGTCAGGGATTTTTGTGCTCCGGAGGGGAAAATTTTTTTTTGACGCAAATATAAAAACGGACGTCAGAATGGGATTCGGGGTTAAATTTCATGCTTAAAATGGTGCTTTTGAAGTTTTTAAAAATCGAGCCCTTTTGGTGTCTGGGGAAGGAAATTCCTGATGCCGGGGTCAGGGATTTTTGAGCTCCGGGGGTGAAAATTTTTTTTTGACCCAAATGTAAAAATGGACGTCAGAATGGGATTCGGGGTTAAATTTCATGCTTAAAATGGTGCTTTTGAAGTTTTTACAAATCGAGCCCTTTTGGTGTCTGGGGAAGGAAATTCCTGATGCCGGGGTCAGGGATTTTTGAGGTTCGGAGGTGAAAAATTTTTTTTGACCCAAATGTATAAATGGACGTCAGAATGGGATTCGGGGTTAAATTTCATGCTTAAAAATGGTACTTTTTGTAGTTTTAAAAAATTGAGCCATTTTGGTGTCTGGGGAAGGAAATTGCTGATGCCGGGGTCAGGGATTTTTGAGCTCCGGTGGTGAAAATATTTTTTTTGACCCACATATAAAAATGGACATCAGAATGGGATTCAAGTTTAAATTTCATGCTTAAAAATGGTGCTTTTTATAGTTTTCAAAAATTGAGCCATTTTGGTGTTTGGGGAAGGAAATTCCTGATGCCGGGATGAGGGATTTTTGAGCTCCAGAGGTGAAATTTTTTTTTTCACCCAATTGTAAAAACGGACGTGAGAATGGGATTCGGGGTTAAATTTCATGCTTAAAAATGGTACTTTTTGTAGTTTTAATAAATTGAGCCATTTTGGTGTCTGGGGAAGGAAATTCCTGAGGCAGGGGTCAGGGATTTTTGTGCTCTGGAGGGGAAAATTTTTTTTTGACACAAATATAAAAACGGACGTCAGAATGGGATTCGGGGTTAAATTTCATGCTTAAAATGGTGCTTTTGTACTTTTTAAAAATCGTACCCTTTTGGTGTCTGGGGAAGGAAATTCCTGATGCCGGGGTCAGGGATTTTTGAGCTCCAGAGGTGAATTTTTTTTTTTGACGCAAATATAAAAACGGACGTCAGAATGGGATTCGGGGTTAAATTTCATGCTTAAAAATGGTGCTTTTGTAGTTTTTAAAAATTGAGCCCTTTTGGTGTCTGGGGAAGGAAATTCCTGATGCCGGGGTCAGGGATTTTTGAGCTCCAGAGGTAAAAAAATTTTTTTTTACCCAAATGTAAAAACGGATGTCAGAATGGGATTCGGGGTTAAATTTCATGCTGAAAAATGGTACTTTTTGTAGTTTTTAAAAATTGAGCCCTTTTGGTGTCTGGGGAAGGAAATTTCCTGAGGCCGGGTCAGGGATTTTGAGCCCAGAGGTGAAAATTGTTTGTGACCCAAATGTAAAAAATGGATGTCAGAATGGAATTCAAGGGTTAAATTTCAGATTAACATGGTTCTTTTTGCCGTTTTTAAATATGAAGCCCTTTTGGTCGCTGGTGAAGAACTTCCTGATGCGGAAGTCAGGGATTTTTGAGCTCCGGAGGTGAAAATTTTTTTTTTGACCCAAATGTAAAAATCGACGTCAGAATGGGATTCGGGGTTAAATTTCTTGCTTAAAAATGGTGCTTTTTGTAGTTTTTAAAAATTGAGCCCTTTTGGTGTCTGGGGAAGGAAATTCCTGATGCCGGGATTAGGGATTTTTGAGCTCCGGAGGTGAAAATTTTTTTTTGACCCATATATAAAACGGACATCAGAATGGGATTCGGGGTTAAATTTCATGCTTAAAATGGTGCTTTTTATAGTTTTTAAAAATTGAGCCATTTTGGTGTCTGGGGAAGGAAATTCCTGATGCTGGGATTAGGGATTTTGGAGCTCCGGAGGTGAAAAATTTTTTTTGACCCAAATGTAAAAACGGACATCAGAATGGGATTCGGGGTTAAATTTCATGCTTAAAAATGGTACTTTTTGTAGTTTTTAAAAATCGAGCTCTTTTGGTGTCTGGGGAAGGAAATTCCTGATGCCGGGGTCAGGGATTTTTGAGCTCCGGAGGTGAAAATTTTTTTTTTGACCCAAATGTAAAAATCGACGTCAGAATGGGATTCGGGGTTAAATTTCTTGCTTAAAAATGGTGCTTTTTGTAGTTTTTAAAAATTGAGCCCTTTTGGTGTCTGGGGAAGGAAATTCCTGATGCAGGGGTCAGGGATTTTTGTGCTCCGGAGGGGAAAATTTTTTTTTGACCCAAATATAAAAACAGACATCAGAATGGGATTCGGGGTTAAATTTCATGCTTAAAATGGTGCTTTTTATAGTTTTCAAAAATTGAGCCATTTTGGTGTCTGGCGAAGGAAATTCCTGATGCTGGGATTAGGGATTTTGGAGCTCCGGAGGTGAAAATTTTTTTTTGACCCAAATGTAAAAACGGACATCAGAATGGGATTCGGGGTTAAATTTCATGCTTAAAAATGGTACTTTTTGTAGTTTTAATAAATTGAGCCATTTTGGTGTCTGGGGAAGGAAATTCCTGATGCCGGGGTCAGGGATTTTGGAGCTCCGGAGGTGAAAAATTTTTTTTGACCCAAATGTAAAAGCGGACGTCAGAATAGGATTCGGGGTTAAATTTCATGCTTAAAAATGGTGCTTTTTGTAGTTTTCAAAAATTGAGACCTTTTGGTGTCTGGGGAAGGAAAATCCTGATGCCGGGGTCAGGGATTTTTGAGCTCCAGAGGTGAAAATTTTTTTTTGACCCAAATGTAAAAACGGACATCAGAATGGGATTCGGGGTTAAATTTCATGCTTAAAAATGGTACTTCTTGTAGTTTTTAAAAATCGAGCTCTTTTGGTGTCTGGGGAAGGAAATTCCTGATGCCGGGGTCAGGGATTTTTGAGCTCCAGAGGTGAAAATTTTTTTTTGACCCCAATGTAAAAATGGATGTCAGAATGGGATTCGGGGTTAAATTTCATGCTTAAAAATGGTGCTTTTTGTAGTTTTCAAAAATTGAGACCTTTTGGTGTCTGGGGAAGGAAATTCCTGATGCCGGGGTCAGGGATTTTTGAGCTCCGGGGGTGAAAATTTTTTTTTGACCCAAATGTAAAAATGGACGTCAGAATTGGATTCGGGGTTAAATTTCATGCTTAAAATGGTGCTTTTGTAGTTTTTAATAATCGAGCCCTTTTGCTGTCTGTGGAAGGAAATTCCTGATGCCGGGGTCAGGGATTTTTGAGCTCTGGAGGTGAAAATTTTTTTTTTGACCCAAATGTAAAAATCGACGTCAGAATGGGATCCGGGGTTAAATTTCTTGCTTAAAAATGGTGCTTTTTGTAGTTTTTAAAAATTGAGCCCTTTTGGTGTCTGGGGAAGGAAATTCCTGATGCAGGGGTCAGGGATTTTTGTGCTCCGGAGGGGAAAATTTTTTTTTGACCCAAATATAAAAACAGACATCAGAATGGGATTCGGGGTTAAATTTCATGCTTAAAATGGTGCTTTTTATAGTTTTCAAAAATTGAGCCATTTTGGTGTCTGGCGAAGGAAATTCCTGATGCTGGGATTAGGGATTTTGGAGCTCCGGAGGTGAAAAATTTTTTTTGACCCAAATGTAAAAACGGACATCAGAATGGGATTCGGGGTTAAATTTCATGCTTAAAAATGGTACTTTTTGTAGTTTTAATAAATTGAGCCATTTTGGTGTCTGGGGAAGGAAAGTCCTGATGCCGGGGTCAGGGATTTTGGAGCTCCGGAGGTGAAAAATTTTTTTTGACCCAAATGTAAAAGCGGACGTCAGAATAGGATTCGGGGTTAAATTTCATGCTTAAAAATGGTACTTCTTGTAGGTGAGAGCTATTTTTTTTTTTTAAATTAAAATCGAGGCCCTTTGGTGTCTGGGGAAGAATTCCTGATGCCGGGTCCGGGATTTTTGAGCTCCAGAGGTTGAAAATTTTTTTTTGACCCTCAATGTAAAATGTAAGTCAGAATGGGATTCGGGTTAAATTCATGCTTTAAATGGTTGCTTTTTGGTAGTTTTCAAAATTGAGACCTTTTGGTGTCTCAGGAAGGAAATTCCTGATGCCGGGTTCAGGGATTTTTGTGCTCGGGAGGTGAAAATTTTTTTTTGACGCAAATGTAAAAACGGAGATCAGAATTGTATTCGGAGTTAAATTTCATGCTTAAAAATGGTGCTTTATGTAGTTTTTAAAAATTGAGCTGTTTTGGTGTCTCAGGAAGGAATTCCTGATGCCGGGGTCAGGGATTTTTGTGCTCTGGAGGTGAAAATTTTTTTTTGACCCAAATGTAAAAACGGAGATCAGAATTGTATTCGGGGTTAAATTTCATGCTTACAATGGTGCTTTTTGTAGTTTTTTAATAATCGCGCCTTTTGCTGTCTGTGAAAGGAAATTGCTGATGCCGGGATTAGGGATTTTTGAGCTCACGAGGTCAAAATTTTTTTTTTGACCCAAAAGTAAAAACAGATGTCAGAATGGGATTCGGGGTTAAATTTCATGCTTCAAAATGGTGCTTTTTGTAGTTTTTAAAAATTTAGCCCTTTTGGTGTCCGGGGAAGGAAATTCCTGATGCCGGGGTCAGGGATTTTTGAGCTCCAGAGGTGAAATTTTTTTTTTGACCCAAATGTAAAATGGACGTCAGAATGGGATTTGGGGTTAAATTTCATGCTTAAAAATGGTACTTTTTGTAGTTTTAATAAATTGAGCCATTTTGGTGTCTGGGGAAGGAAATTCCTGACGCAGGGGTCAGGATTTTTTGTGCTCCGGAGGGGAAAATTTTTTTTTTGAGGCAAATATAAAAACGGACGTCAGAATGGGATTCGGGGTTAAATTTCATGCTTAAAATGGTGCTTTTGAAGTTTTTAAAAATCGAGCCCTTTTGGTGTCTGGGGAAGGAAATTCCTGATGCCGGGGTCAGGGATTTTTGAGCTCCGGAGGTGAAAAATTTTTTTGACCCAAATGTATAAATGGACGTCAGAATGGGATTCGGGGTTAAATTTCATGCTTAAAAATGGTACTTTTTGTAGTTTTAAAAAATTGAGCCACTTTGGTGTCTGGGGAAGGAAATTGCTGATGCCGGGGTCAGGGATTTTTGAGCTCCGGTGGTGAAAATTTTTTTTT
>NW_024099105.1:0-15086 GCF_016545835.1 Crotalus tigris
GTTGGAGCATTACTGCTTCTGGAGGCAGGCTGTTCCACTGATTAATTGTTCTCACTGTCAGGAAGTTTCTCCTTAGTTCTAGGTTGCTTCTCTCCTTGATTAGTTTCCACCCGTTGCTTCTTGTCCTGCCTTCAGGTGCTTTGGAAAATAGCTTAATTCCCTCTTCTTTATGGCAGCCCCTGAGATATTGGAATACTGCTATCATGTCCCCCCTTGTCCTTCTCTTGTTAAACTAGACATACCCAATTCTAGCAACCGTTCCTTTATGTTTTAGCCTCCACAGTCCCCTAATCATCTTTATTGCTCTTCTCTGTACTCTTTCTAGAGTCTCAACATCTTTTTTACATCGTGGTGACCAAAACTGGATGCAGTATTCCAAGTGTGGCCTTACCAAGGCATTGTAGAGTGGCATTAATACTTCACGTGATCTTGATTCTCTCCCTCTGTTAATGCAGCCTAGCACTGTGTTGGCCTTTTTGGCAACCGCAGCACATTGCTGGCTCATATTTAGGTGATTGTCTACTAGGACTCCGAGGTCCCTCTCACAGTTACTACTATTAAGCATGGTGCCACCTATGCTGTACTTGTGCATTTGGTTTTTCTTGCCTAAATGTAGAACCTTGCTTTTTTTCACCATTGAATTTCATTTTGTTAGTTAGTGCCTAGTGTTCAAGTCTGTCCAGATCCTTCTGTATCTTAAGCCTGTCTTCTGGAGTGTTGGCTATTCCTGCCAGTGTTGGCTATTCCTGCCAGTGTTGGCTATTCCTGCCATATTTAAAAAAAGTCTAGGGTTTAAAAAAAGTACTATGCTTGTACATTATGTGAAGATACCTATATCCTTCAAGGTACTGAGTTGTACCTGTTCACTTCATTTTTACTTTTACTTCTGTTGATGATATTTCCGAAACTTAATACTATAGATTAATCTATAGAAGGATTAGCTGGAACTTGGATCGCCTCCATTCTACAGCTGCAATCTAGAAATTTAAAAATTATACAATGACTTATGGGTTTTCTAACTTGGATAAAGAATTTACACAGTAATTGAAAGAAAAACTGTACCATGTTCTAAGTTTCTTATTAGAAGTTAAATAATTCAAAAAGGTGTTTTAAAATATTCTTAAAATACCACTTCCTCCATCATAAATTAAATCCCCCAGAAAGGTACCTATGCTAGAAGAAAGAAACCTGACTCGTTTTTAAATTCAGTCAATTTACATTCAGTCGGTGTAAGAATAGTCATCCTGAGATGGGGTGGGGAATGAACAAACCAAAACAAATCTTTTAATGTCTTTCGGTCAAAAGATCTTGTTCCCTAAGGAAATTAGCAGAATGAATTACTGTAATAATGATTGTCTAAGTAGAATGTAATGCATATGCTGAACTTTGATTTATGAGTTCATTGAGTTTCTCTAAAGAGGAGCACCTTCATTAGGATTGGGGCAAAATGAAATCACTGATTCAAGCCTGAGTAAAAGGGATTGATTCAGATATGGTAGCAAGGAAAACTTCTTAATGTTAAAATGATGGTTAGTACTCCTTCCAAACAGCACATTATTACAGAGCAAAAAGGATCATGATCATCTTGCAAATATTTAAGGGAAGACCATTCTTCACATTTCCATATAAAAGAAAAAGAAAATGACCGCCTTTTAATAAGCGTATGTTCATCTCCTGAAATCTCTTCAAAGTTAGATTTTTCTCTTTCATCTGCTTTCCCTTTTAGACAATTTCACAAATTAAAACCACTTTCTGAGGCAATAGTTGGGATTATGAGGAGAAAAAGGAGAAGGAGAAGGAGAAGGAGAAGGAGAAGGAGAAGGAGAAGAAGAAGAAGAAGAAGAAGAAGAAGAAGAAGAAGAAGAAGAAGAAGAAGAAGAAGAAGAAGAAGAAGAAGAAGAAGAAGAAGAAGAAGATCGCTGTTGAGTGTTATCAGCCACAAAGATAGATTTTCTCCATGATGATCTGTCCTTGACCTAGTTCTGGGGACTTCTAACTGTGCACCCATTTCCACTACAGTCCATCCACTTTGCTGCTGGACATTCTCTTCTTCTTTTTCCTTCCATCTTTCCCAGCATCAAAGCCTTCTCCAGAAAGCTATATTTTTGCATAAGAGGTCTGAAATTGGATAATTTGAGCCTGATTATTTGGACCTTGAGTGAAAACTCTAGGTTGATTTGTTCAATGATGCATTGGTTGGTTTTCTTAGCTGTTCATGGTATTCTCAGAGTCTCTTCCAATACCAAAGTTCAAAAGAGTTAATTCTAAAAAAAAAAAAAAAAACCCTGCAGAAATCAGACAAGATCAAACTGATCTGTAAAGAGAGAAAACCCCAACAACAAAGGTTGGATGAAGCCACAGCAGGTAGAAAAACAGGGATGCTAAGAAAGAGGTTTTCTTAGATCATCTGGTGAGCAGCTTACATACTGTAAAAACTGAAGAGACAACAGAAGGATGTGCTACTTTTATGTTCTCAGATAGTCCTAGAGTCCTGTCAAATACTTATTTATAAAATCATATCCTATTTATAATTACAAAATCATTTCATATTTTGTTCTTTTAAAAAGTTGCTATTATTTGTTTCAAAGCATTTATTCTTATTCAACACCTCTGTTAGCTTTCACACTATTAATGAGAGCCAGTGTGAGGATCATAAATGTGGGAGATGTAAACCGTATTAAATAAAAAGTGAAAGATGCTGTTTTGGGCTATTTCAAATAACTAATTAAATACATTTCTACTGGGCAAGTAACATATCTTCCCATTGATTCTTCTGGATCTTGACTAACACAGCAGATTTTTTTTTTTTTTTGCAAGTTAGATAAATTACTATATGGCCTCCAGTTCTAGACTATCTTGAAGGAAATAGATTATCTAATTCTTTTCCAGTTGGGATTCAAACTGGGGTATAATACTGACCTGGTTTTGGACATACTTGCCAATGGCCTGTGGTGAGGCTGAGATGCTGGTAGTGTTTCCATCCTGGTTCTCCTTGATATCATCAGTTGAGGGTACTAGGAGTGGGAGGGCACCATATTGTTGTGGTTCCTCTCCTTCCTCTGAGACTAGTTCCTGATGGTATCGGTGGGATGGGTGCATTTGAGCCCAATGCTAGGGCTTCTCCCCTCCTTTTAAGTATCTACATGAAGCTCCTGGGTGAGGTACCATCAATAGGCTGATGAGACCCCGCTGTACATCTCTGCTCTCAGCCATATGTGTGAAGTTGTCAAATTCTGTCTCAGTGTTTGAAGGCTGTTCTGGATAGGAACGAAGAGGTAGTGGCTCCATATAATCAAGGAAGAGTGGCTTTGGTTCTGGGTCTCTCAGATCCAAAAAGTGGAGTGTTTCCATCTTTGGTTCTGGATAGGGTAGCACTGCCCTGTTCAGACTTGATATGTGATCTTGGACACACAGCTCTTGTTCAATAAGCAGGTAGCAGCTGTAGTCAATTGGTCTTTTGCACAACTTCATCTTGTGTACAAATTGCTCCCATCCCTTTGCCTAACACATGAAAGTTTTCTATGAAGAATAAATATAGGAGCAATGTTGTTGAAAACAACTAATATTCTCTTTATACACATGATGCTGAAGTATGTAGTAAGCAGAAGAGGCAAAGTGAAGTTGTCTAATGACTCCAGAAGAGAAAGAGACAGAATGACAAAATCAGGTTGTTGTCTTTTTCTATGGTACTGAATGGAGGTAATATATGGTTACACTAAAATATGTTAATGTTAGTATCAATAGAAAAGAGCATGTTTAAAATCTCTTTAGAAGAGCAGAATATAGATGTGTCTTGTCAGCTCATAGTAAAGTTATCCATGTTATCAGATCTCAAATTCTTGCAGTAAAGTTCATATTTTAATTTACACTGCTTTTGTGAGTCCTAGTTCTCATTTGCAGAGGATATATTACCTGTAACTGTCTAATCTTTGGGACACTTCTGCATTCCTTTTATGAGGAGACTACAGTTCATTATAATTGTGGGTAGCAATAAAAAATACTTTGTTGCATTGATTCCCAAACCATCTGCTTCCTATTTTAAGTGGACATTTTTTCCCACAACAGTAGGTTACATCTTTATGGTGAAGTGATAATGGTGAAAGCCTGCATCCAAATTTTGGAAAATTGATGTATATAGTAGAAAAGAGATGTCTACTTTAACGGATCTCTTTAAAAGACACAATTAAAGAAAAGAGTCCACCAATATATAAATGAAGTGATAAAAGAGTGCCGGCTGACTTTCAAACCACAGAGTATGATCTGCTCAATAGTAGCATGAAGTGCATAGCAAGTCTTTCATTCTAATAGTTAAACCTTTTTTAGAGGGGCTATCCCACAGTGGCCACCAGTTTACGAAGACTTGGAACTAGGGTCATTCTTTGAAACAGATAAACCATCCTTTTTTGAATCTTTTCTAGGTCACTATACACTGTGTCTTCTTGCCAGGAGAATTATCCTGTTAAGAAAGGTGGAGATGTCAGAACTGAGTGAATGGAGTCATCCACTGCCCTGTTCCAAGCTGCTCTGCCTCCCACTGTTGGCTGTTTTTTGAAGGAGCCTTCCATCCTTGGCTCATCATTTTTAAAGGAATGGGACTCAAAGAACTGAAGGTAATGATGATGATGATGATGATGATGATGATAAGAATGCTGTCAGGATGTCCATTGTTGGCCTGGCACCTTGCTGGTTTCCTGCCATCAAAGGAGAAGTGAAGAGGGGGGAGGTAATTGAGGCAATCCACACCTGGGTATCTAATGGTGGGAAATAGGGAGGGGTAAGTGACAATGGAAGAAGACCAGATCATCAAACTGGCTTGTACCAAGTCATTTGCCCTGAGAATGGAATGTTACTAGTTTCATATCTCAGAGTTTCTCAAAGCATCACACTGGCATCGCATTGGCTGGCTGGGGGACCAGTCATGGGAGGTGGGAGGGATTGGGAGTTAGAAAGAATAGCTTTGTATTTTGCATAGAAACACCAGATTCCACCTGACTTTGCTGCAACCAGTTTCTTTCAGTAAAAGTTCCTTTACTTCTATTAAATGGAGTCACAAGTCCTATTTTCCTGAGAGAGCAAACTGGGGCAGATCTGACAAATTTTGTTTTTGTGACACTTATAGAATGAAAAATGCTTCATTAATCTTTAGATGTACTCATGCTAAGCATGAAGTTGGATGGAGTGATGAGTATCAGTCAAGGAAGCACAGATTGGGAAAAGCAAGAATGCATTTGCTCTACTCTGCAGCCATATGGCACAAAGAATTTATTACTCTTAGAGCTGTCAACTGCAACATGCTGACCTTCTCACTGTCCACTGTTGCTTTCGATGAAACAAATTCAAGGCAGAAGTAATATGCTCTCTTAGCAGGCGTGCTCCAGAGTTTCTTTAATAAGTTGAAGATAAAGGGAAGCATTAGGAACCATGCACAGATCATCGATTCCACATTTATTCTCCCATCAGCAATGAATCTGAGTAGAAATTAAAATGGTGAATACAATTTCTTCCCTCCTCTGCCAGATTTTTCCCATCCAGTGTGCTTATGCACTTTCAACAGTTAGCATTTTATTGAGCTTTTATGGCAGCTTATGAGACAAACAATTAAGTATATCAAGCATTCCCATCAATCGAATTTAATCTACATTAGAGGGAAGCCATTAAGTCATATTGTGCATCTTCGGTTTTTTAATTACGCCTACAGCTGTGGAAAAGTTACCAGGTGTAATTGACAATTTGTGAGCATATGAGAGATAAGTTGGAGAGACAGACTAGAACCGTTTAGTTGTCAGGGCTCCGGGGGAGAATACAGATGACTGCTGCCGAACAATCAGAAAAATCTGGTGCTGTTGTGTTCTCAGGAAAAATGATGGCTCTCACCTCTATTACCTTTACCACTGTCACAATGTCTCAAGAGTAGGGAGCTCACAAGACTTCCAGAAGATTGAAAGTCAGAAAAGAGGAGGAAGGAGGTCTAGGAACACACACACATACACACACAAACAAACAAACAGAACAATAGAACCTCACTCCTACTACAATATCTTAACCACTACACCCTGTAGGGATTTTTTTAAAATGTTTCTCTCAATATGCATATTTCTCTATTCATTTCCTCTCAAATCAAGAAAAGATAATTGAAAGTTATATTTGGAGAAAACAGCTGCCATGAAGGAGGAGAACCTCTTTGAAATGCAACTACTATTTGGAGTGTTGCAAGTCACAAGAGGGCAAAATAGTGAGAGAGTTCTATGCCCTCCAATCCAACTTTACCAACTCTATAGACATTCTCTGCCATTACTTTTGACCTTTTTTTTCTGGACAGGTGGACACTTTTCCAAGTAATGGACCAAGCTAGAATTGCCCAGAAGTTTTAAGAAATGCTAACATGGCATAAGAGACATTCTCCTAAACAAAGTGGATGCAGGTAATTGCAGAGAGCAGATCTCCTGTATTGTTTAAATATTAAAATAATTAACATTTACATTGGAAAGCCTAAAAGGCAATGAAATGACTATTCATTGGCACATGAATGCCTGAGCTGCCAAGCTGTCTGTTCTTTTAAAAATGCACTTAAACAATTATACGTGGAAAGAAATGACTCAAATATATAAGATATGAGGAGAAGGACTCTGAAAAAGTACTTGCAATGTTATGCATCCATCTTCCTTCTGACATACGCATTTCTATGTACCTTTCTTTATAATGCATGTATGAAATGATCTTATGCATGTATGAAATGATCTACCAACACATAAGTGAGAAAACAAGCATATAACAATACGCAGTGTCTGAAAAATACTGAAATTCAATTTATTTTGTAATAGGTTCAATTGTGAGCAAGATAGCTTGTGAAAAGTCCTTGCACTTCAGTGCCTAATGTCTTTGTAAAATACCCTCCAATCTGAACACAAAGGAAGTGAGTTTAGAAAACAGTAATTTGACGTTTATCTGACATTCTGACAGTTTGCATATATCCATTATACAATTTTGCCGAATGAGTTCCAGAAAAAAAATTCTATTAAGATAGGTTTCACGAGGAGATAAATGCGTAGTGAGAATTCCAATTATCTGTTGCAAAACATATTATACCCCCAAATTAAGAATATTTTCCTTTTATCATGCCACTTCAAACTATCCAGTAAAGACAAATATAATAAAACAAAAGTGGAGGAAATAAGAAAATGTCTAATTACTGTTTTCTTCAATACGATTAGTCTCCCTAATTGTCTTTCCTCGATGATTTAAGCAAACTCCAAGTATCTTCAGTGAAAGAATTATTAACACAATTAATGTCACAACTGAGTTGATATGAAACTGGAGGCTAAACATAAACTTTCTCTAGCAGAATCTTTTCATATTATGAATGTCATTGTTTTCACTGTAGCAACAGAAATTGAAATGAGCCCCAAAATAATATTTGAAGTTTTAGCATATGTATTATTCTTTGAGACTTATACTGGGATTTCAGAGAGCTTGGTCTCTGGACTTATACATTATATAATATATGGGCATATGGGTCTATTCTTGCCAGACTGTACTATTCTAGACTTCCAGGGTTTGCAATTTTAATATTATGCTATTTTCTAGCCTTTCCTTGTGTTACATTCATCCATAGAATAGAATAGAATAGAATAGAATAGAATAGAATAGAATAGAATAGAATAGAATAGAATAATCTTTATTGTCACTGTGTAGCACACAACAAAATTAAGTGCTGTCCACAGTGCACACTACACACAAGTAAAATCCACAAATAAGAACATACATTATATATACATATCCTTCACATTCTACTCATCATTGTGCTGCCCCTAATATTGCTCTTCAATGTTGCACTATACTGTCATGTTTAATATGGTTAGAGCTCTGGGATTAAAAACTATTTTTCAGCATAGATAGATAGATAGATAGATAGATAGATAGATAGATAGATAGATAGATAGATAGATAGATAGATAGATAGATAGATAGATAGATAGATAGATAGATAGGAATCTAGAGATGTATGGACAGCTATATAGCTAGAGACATAGACAGTTGATGTAGAAAGCAATAACAATAGCAATAGCACTTCCAGGGGTTCTCAACCTTGGCAACTTTAAGACTTGTGGATTTCAACTCCCAGAATTCCTCAGCCAGCAAAGCTGGCTGAGGAATTCTGGGAGTTGAAGTCCACAAGTCTTAAAGTTGCCAAGGTTGAGAACCCCTAACTTAGACTTACATACTTCTTCATGGCACTTTACAGTGCTCTCTAAACAGTTTACAGAGTCAGCATACTGGGTCCCCATTTTACTGACTTTGGAAAGATGGAAGGCTGAGTCAACCTCGAGCCAGTGAGGATCAAACTCCTTGCAGAGTTAGCCTGTAATACTGCATTCTAACCACTGTGCTGCCACATATAGATATATAGGTATAGGTATAGATATAGAGATATAGAGCAGAAAGGGCTCTTCCATTTTTATTTCACCCAGAATGAAAAACATATTGCCCAAAGGAAGCAGTTGGGTAAAATCAAATTATCACTTTTTGCTTAAAATGATCACTTAGAAAGTCATTGTATAAAAAGCTATCAGTACAATGGCTAACATGATGAGTTTTACTAGATTGTTGCATTTGCTAAAATGGTCATTTTCATCTCACCAAATGGCTGGAAGCTAGAAGTAGAAGCTTGCCCATCTCAACAACGTTCCTCCAAGAGAGGCTCCTTCTGACACCAGGCAAAGGGATTGGGTTTTCATTGTTTTCTTTCTTTCCTTTGCTAATGGTCACCGGCTGGTTTTCATTTTCATTCCTTTGGTTTTAGCTGCCTCGTATATACGTAGTTTAGAGAATTGCATTTTACTGAAGAATGAGCAAAAATAATACATTATATAAATACATGATTATGCCCCATATTAAGTGCTTTAAATAAATATCATTTAAAACTCGCCATTGTGCATCATTATTCAATAAGCATCCCTCTATAAAATAGAAATTACAAAAAACTGTAAGGATTTTATTCATGAAGCATTTTAAGCTGACAAAATTAGAGAATGCCAAAAGGGGAGAAAAAACTGATATCCTAGAACTCTTTTCTTTCTTCTATGCTCTCTAATGTCCCCATTTGGCACTTATCATCACCCATTTGGCCGTCATCAACTTTTGATGGGTTTTTTTTTCTATTATTAGTACTTTTTCTCTGTTTATGTGCTCTTTGTTTGTAATGAAACATGATCTGGATTGCACAGGTTGAGGTTCAGCTTTCAATAAATCAGGATTGTGTGTCTAGATGTGAGTAGAAAGGTTCCAGGGTGGGTTTAAAAGCCACAGCCTCCTGGTGTATCATGAACTTGCTGTTGTATAAATGGTCTTTTCTCTTATCAGATCACTACTTTGGCCTTTCAGCCCCATACTTCTATTTTCTGATAACCTGTTTCATGCCGAGCATGTTTGGTTGTTGAATATATTGACCCCAAAACATTATACCTTTCATTTCAATTTTCTCTGTCACAACCAGCCCTGAATTTATTACCCACATGTTCCTCAAACTTCAGAGATATGTGATTATGCACAGAACTAAATTAAATATTCATAAATCCACCCTTCCTATAAAAAATGATGGAAGTTTCCTTAAATCTTACTAGAGGCACAGATGTCAGACATGTCTTCCCAACCTTTCGCAACTCTGTCAATCAATTGAAGTCTCATCTCTATCATCATCTCTGACACAGTTGGAATTACAGAACTTTGCAACATCGTGACCCATTGGATTTGAAGTTGACATTCAAGACACTGAAAATACAAATCAGGATCGATTCTAATCAATCCCAGTAAGATTCACATTGAGATGGGAGGAAGAACAGAGAGAGCTTTTCTTTCTTTCTTTCTTTCTTTCTTTCTTTCTTTCTTTCTTTCTTTCTTTCTTTCTTTCTTTCTTTCTTTCTTTCTTTCTTTCTTTCTTTCTAAAAAAACCTTGTTCTTCCCATTGTTCTGAGTTTCCTCTATTTCTAAGCTGCTTAGGTAGAGTTGTTCTACTCCAAGTATATATAAAAAAAGAAACAACCGTTGAGAAGTATAAGTTCCCTTTGCAAAGCAAAGAAAGGAGGCAAAAACTATCGATCAAAAGATTAGGTACTTTTTAATGAGCTCCCTGATCTTCACAGCTGATGCTATGGAAGTGCTGTTGGTGCCTCCAGGAACATACTTAGGATTTTCATTGTGCACGGTAGACCTGTTATCTGAAACAACTAGAGAGAAACAAGCTGGAAAGCTTGTTCAAGAATGCAGAAATATTTGAGCTTCTCTGCTTCTGCAGATCAGATTTAGTTTTCCTTGTGATGAGTGCAAATGGCAAGAATAGTATGTGTGTATGCATGCACATGTACCTTAAAGGTAGATTACTTGAGCTACATTTCCAACCACGGGAATTTGTTTTACGGGAGTTCTCATGCAGTATTAAAGTTATCATGATCCCAAAAACGAATTCTATGGAGTTTTAGCCTGCCGATAGCTTTTCTGCTTTGAGGTTTCTCCTTTACAAGGGGTTGTCCAAACTGGCAATGTTTTTTTTAGATCACATACTGTAATTCTTTACTGTTGTTTACAGCAATATCTACACAGCCGGCCATTAAACTTTGTGGTTCATAACGATGGTTAATGGACTGGAGACAATCAAATAACATTGTAACATTGATTTTAATAAAGCAGGAGTCTATTTTTCCATGGAAGACGTATTGGTCATTTAAATAATTTCCCTTAGATGATTTTTCCAACTATATGCTCACTTTGAACTTGAATGGTTTTTGTTTTGTAGTTTCATCTGAAACAAAGATTATAAACAAATCAGAGTTATTTTTAGTATTTAGTATTGTATGCAGAGATGGCACATTTACAGAAGTTACATCATGCTAAACTTTTGGAATGTTTACAATCAACTACAATAGGCTTGATTGATACTAAGTCATAAATTATTATTTACAAGTATTTGAATTTGCATGTCATACTGAGCCATAACCCAGACAGAAGCAATGTGCACACATACATGTGTGCACAGACACACACCACAATGAACACATACAGACAAATAGAAATATATTATTTTGGATCAGGATGTGAATTTAAGCCAGACAATGAGTAGTAAGCTGATATTCCATTTGAAGATGCTTGATCTTTTTTCTTCTCTTACTTTTCCTTTCCCTCTTTTTCCTCTTACCATTTTTCTATTATCTTTATTTTCATTTGTATTTCGATTAAAAATTATAACTAGGAGGAGGAGGAGGAGGAGGAGCTATTTCATCTGAAGCTGTATCTGAGGTGGGGGAAAGTTTTTTTTAACTCTCAGCCCTGAAGTCCCTCCTTTATGTGATCCATGGAAATTAATTTCATGATTAATGATTTCAACTACTTTCTCCTAACCATTAATATCAGCCTAAATTTATCTAGAGAAAAAGTCCTCTTCCTTGATGTTATTGTAAAGTGACACCATAGACACCACATTATACAGAGAGCCAGTTTGGTCTAGTGGTAAAAGTACTAAGCTAGAAATCTGGAAACGGTGAGGTCTAGTCCTGCTTTAGGCATGAAAGCCATCTTGTTGAGTTTCTCTCAGCCCAACTCACCTCACAGGGTTATTGTTGAGGGGAAAATAGGAGGAGGAAGAAGATAGCTTATAAGCCTTGAGCTACGATAAGTAATAAAGATGGGATAAAAATCAATCAATCAATGTAGGAAACATACATACTTCCAGTGTTCACCAAGGACACATAAATGAACAAATGTAGAAATGATTTGTTTGTGATATATTTTAGTTTTTATAGTTCTGGTCAGTGCCCAAAATTTGTTGTTGCTGTTTTACTGAGGGTGTATTATGAAGGTAAATATAAATTATGACAGGCCAATATTTGGAGAAATACCACTTGCCATCTTGCACCACCAGCTGATAGCTGGTCAAGGAAGGACATGCATATTTAAGCCAGAATACAATATTCTGATCAAATCTCTTTCCTATCAGATCCCTTCTATTTCCTGAGAAGCATAAGCATCAGAGGGCCCTTTGGAGAGTTACTGTATCTGTTGTACTAAGTGCTAAAAGGAAGTGGTGCATGGAAATGCTCTTCAGATTCTAGCTCTGTGCTTTTCCATCAGGAGGATAGGAACATTAAGTCTTTCTAAATGGGAGGGCAAAGGTAAAGTTCTGTATCTTTGGGACAGAAGAACTTTTTACCAGGGGGAACATACATTCAATCCTTAGGCCGGGAAAATCCCATACTAGAAATTCTGAAGAGCCACTATATAAGCACATAATCATGATCAAGGAGGACTAGAGGATTTTCTATACCTCCTCCTTTAATAATTTTGTTTAATAAATTGATTAAGAATATTTGTTTAATTTGTTTAATACATTGGCTAGAAAGCATGAGGCCACGATTTCTAGTCCTGCCTTAAGCATGAAAGGGGGCTGAGTGACTTTAGACAAGTCACTTTCTTTCAGGCCACCCCACCTTACAGGGTTGTTGTGGGGAAAAATAGGAGGAGGAAGGAGTATCAGGTAAGTTCACCACCTTGAATTATTATAAAGCAAGAAAGGCAGTGTAAAAAAATTAATTAAATAAATAAACAAAACTCATATTTTAATTGATAATTACACACACACACACACACACACACACACACACACACACACACACACACATATATATATATATATATATATATATATATATATATATATATATAATACACATATATATGTAGGTCTTTGGTTGTTCGGGTTTTCTCCCGCGTAAAATTGGAAGTGTCTTGGCGACGTTTCGACGAAGTCCCATTCGTCATCTTCAGGCTGGTGTTTTCAGCTTCGTGCTTTGAGCAGCAATGTGTGGTCTTAGCTGTTTCTTCCTTTTAACTGCCAGTGGGGGTATGAACTGATTGGGTGGGAGCTTGGCTGTGTTCTGATTGGGTGGAGGTGTGTTCTGAATGGTTAGGGGCTTGGCTGTGCTCTGATTGGCTGGGGGAGTGTTCTGTTTGGTTGTGCTCAGGTTAGTCTGAGTTGCAGAGGGGTTTAAGATTTTGGGCTGCCTTGCTGTTTTTTGGCTTCGCGTTCGTGGTTGTGCCTCCTCTTCATGGAGGGTGTCAGTTTGCTTCATCTATGGATTGGAGGGGTTTAAAGTGGCTAATGATGCAGCTGTGGTCTGGCTTCTGGTTTGTGGTCGTGCCTCGTCATCGGTGTGGCTTTGGGTTTGTTTTTTGCGTGGATGTGTGGTGGTGACATCCTGTGTGGTTTTTGTGAGTGTGGGTCTGGTATCATTTGTTGATACCAGACCCACAACAAATGATACCAGACCCACACTCACAAAAACCACACAGGATGTCACCACCACACATCCACACAAAAAACAAACCCAAAGCCACACCGATGACGAGGCACGACCACAAACCAGAAGCCAGACTACAGCTGCATCATTAGCCACTTTAAACCCCTCTAATCCATACATGAAGCAAACTGACACCCTCCATGAAGAGGAGGCACAACTACGAACGCCAAGCCAAAAAATAGCAAGGCAGCCCAAAAGCAACTCAGACTAACCTGAGCACAACCAAACAGAACACTCCCCCAGCCAATCAGAGCACAGCCAAGCCCCTAACCATTCAGAACACACCTCCACCCAATCAGAACACAGCCAAGCTCCCACCCAATCAGTTCATACCCCCACTGGCAGTTAAAAGGAAGAAACAGCTAAGACCACACATTGCTGCTCAAGCACGAAGCTGAAAACACCAGCCTGAAGATGACGAATGGGATTCGTCGAACGTCGCAAGACCCTTCCAATTTTACGTGGGAGAAAACCCGAACAACCAAAGACCTACATACAAATACCCGCGAAAACCTCATAAAACAAATATTGAACCTCTACGGGGAGGAAATCCACCATCTGACCAGGACCTATGAAAAACTTGAAGTCCAAAGAGCTTCCATTTTATGCGACCTCACATTCCTACGCAACTGCCGAGATCAAAATCTAATCCCCACATTTTTCCAACTGAAATTCCACTCCAACTCTGCAGCCACCAAACGGATCCTGAAAAGAACAGAATTGGCCCTAATCAGAAATGAACTTTACACAAAAAGATTCCTCCTAGACCGAATTAACAAAGATCTCCTCACACTCCACCTCAAACTCAGCAACAAGATCCACCCTGCACTTTGGGACAAATCCAAACAACTCGCCGTCTGGAGAGCCGAAACACAGACCACCCTCAAGATAGATACTCCGAAGACTACAAGAACGCCAAAAACAAACCCCTCCTCCCTCACAGCCACACATGAAACAAACAGTGCATAACATCTCAGATAGGATCCTCACCAAAGCCGAAACCAATGTCCTTTCCAAAGGATTCAACTTTGCAGTCGCTCCCAAACACATCCCCACTGAAACCATTATATGTGGAGTTGAAACCAGCCTGACCAAAATCAACCCTGACGACGCTAACAGAATCAGACTCGAAATCACCAACATCCTCTGCACCAGCAAGCCACCCAAAAGCAACCTACCCAAAGAGGAACAGACAGCACTACGTAACCTGAAAGAAGACACCAGCATAATAATCCTACCAGCAGACACGGGCAACACCACGGTGGTTATGAACACATCCGACTACCAAACCAAATTAACCAACCTACTCCAAGACTCCACATACAAACCCCTAAATACAGATCCCACCACCTACCTGTAAAAAACCACCAGATCCAAAATAAAAGCCTCCCCCATTAGCGAAGAGATCCAGCAAAGAATCATTCCCAGAGAGAAATCATCCAGATGCCCCAAACTCTATGGTCTCCCCAAGATACACAATGAAGGAACCCCACTCAGACCTATAGTCAGCTCCATAGGCTCACCTCTACAAACCTAGCCAAATTTCTCGCCAAACAACTACAGCCCTATGCAGAATCCATTACCTCACACGTAAAAAAACTCATTCCAGTTTATAGAGATCATAAAGAAACAAAACTTACAGCCCAGCGACCTACTCGTGAGCTTTGATGTCATATCCCTCTTCACCCAAGTGCCTATCAAAGAAGCCTTGACAGCTATCCAAAACAAATATAACCCCCC
>NW_024099106.1:0-6477 GCF_016545835.1 Crotalus tigris
AAACATGTATTTTCCAGATCCGCATTTCTTGGCAGGTAACCAAGTAAGACTGAAAACCCAATATGTCAAAATGACCTCAAATTTGAAAAGTACGCATATGTTTATGTTCCGCAAAGGTTTGGTACACGGAAAAAACATGTATTTTCCGTATCCGCATTTCTTGGCAGATAACCAAGTACGCCTGAAAACCCAAAATGTGAAGCTGACTTCAAATTCGAAAAGTACGCATATATTTATGTTCCGCAAAGTTTTGGTACAGTGAAAAAACATTTATTTTCCGGATCCGCATTTCTTGGCAGATAATCAAGTAAGCCTGAAAACCGAAAATGTGAAGCTGACTTCAAATTCGAAAAGTACGCATATATTTATGTTCCGCAAAGGTTTGGTACACGGAAAAAACATGTATTTTCCGGATCCGCATTTCTTGGCAGATAACCAAGTAAGCCTGAAAACCCAAAATGTGAAGCTGACTTCAAATTCGAAAAGTACACATATGTTTACGTTCCGCAAAGGTTTGGTACACCGAAAAAACATGTATTTTACGGATCCGCATTTCTTGGCAGATAACCAAGTAAGCCTGAAAACCCAAAATGTGAAGCTGACTTCAAATTCGAAAAGTACGCATATATTTTTGTTCCGCAAAGGTTTGGTACACGGAAAAAACATGAATTTTCCGGATCCGCATTTCTTGGCAGATAACCAAGTAAGCCTGAAAACGCAAAATGTGAAGCTGACTTCAAATTCGAAAAGTATGCATATATTTATGTTTCGCAAAGGTTTGGTACACGGAAAAAACATGTATTTTCCGGATCCGCATTTCTTGGCAGATAACCAACTAAGCCTGAAAACCCAAAATGTCAAAATAACCTCAAATTCGAAATGCATGTATATGTTTATGTTCCGCAAAGGTTTGGCACACCGAAAAAACATGTATTTTCCGGATCCGCATTTCTTGGCAGATAACCAAGTAAGCCTGAAAACCCAAAATGTGAAGCTGACTTCAAATTCGAAAAGTACGCATATATTTATGTCCGCAAAGGTTTGGTACACGGAAAAAACATGTATTTTCCGGATCCGCATTTCTTGGCAAATAACCAAGTAAGCCTGAAAATCCAAAATGTCAAAATAACCTCAAATTCCAAAAGTACGCATATGTTTATGTTCCGCAAAGGTTTGGCACACGGAAAAAACATGTATTTTCCAGATCCGCATTTCTTGGCAGGTAACCAAGTAAGACTGAAAACACAATATGTCAAAATGACCTCAAATTTGAAAAGTACGCATATGTTTATGTTCCGCAAAGGTTTGGTACATGGAAAAAACATGTATTTTCTGGATCCGCATTTCTTGGCAAATAACCAAGTAAGCCTGAAAACCCAAAATGTCAAAATAACCTCAAATTCGAAAAGTACGCATATGTTTATGTTCCGCAAAGGTTTGATACACGGAAAAAACATGTATTTTCCGGATCCGCATTTCTTGGCAGATAACCAAGTAAGCCTGAAAACCCAAAATGTCAAAATGACCTCAAATTCGAAAAGTACGCATATGTTTATGTTCCGCAAAGGTTTCGTATACCGAAAAAACATATATTTTCCAGATCCGCATTTCTTGGCAGATAACCAAGTACGCCTGAAAACCCAAAATGTGAAGCTGACTTCAAATTCGAAAAGTACGCATATCTTTATGTTCCGCAAAGTTTTGGTACACTGAAAAAACATGTATTTTCCGGATCCGCATTTCTTGGCAGATAACCAAGTAAGCCTGAAAACCGAAAATTTGAAGCTGACTTCAAATTCGAAAAGTACGCATATATTTATGTTCCATAAAGGTTTGGTACACGGAAAAAACATGTATTTTCCGGATCCGCATTTCTTGGCAGATAACCAAGTAAGCCTGACAACCCAAAATGTGAAGCTGACTTCAAATTCGAAAAGTACGCATATATTTATGTTCCGCAAAGGTTTGGATAACCCGAAAAACATGTATTTTCGATGCCGCATTTCTTGGCAGATAACCAAGTAAGCCTGAAAACCCCAAATGTGAAGCTGACTTCAAATTCGAAAAGTACGCATATATTTATGTTCCGCTAAGGTTTGGTACACGGAAAAAACAGGTATTTTCTGGATCCGCATCTTGGCAAAAAACCAAGTAAGCCTGAAAACCCAAAATGTCAAAATGACCTCAAATCGAAAAGTACGCATATATTTATGTTCCGCAAAGATTTGGAAACCCGAAAAAACATGTATTTTCCGGATCCGCATTTCTTGGCACTACAAGTAAGCCTGCAAATCCAAAATGTGAAGCTGACTTCAATTCGAAAAGTCGCATATATTTATTTTGCGCAATAGGTTGGTACACGGAAAACACATGAATTTTCCGGATCCGCATTTTTTGGCAGATAACCAAGTAAGCCTGAAAACCCAAAATGTGAAGCTGACTTCAAATTCGAAAAGTACGCATATATTTATGTTCCGCAAAGGTTTGGTACACGGAAAAAAAAAGTATTTTCCGGATCCGCATTTCTTGGCAAATAACCAAGTAAGCCTGAAAACCCAAAATGTCACAATGACCTCAAATTCGAAAAGTACGCATATGTTTATGTTCCGCAAAGGTTTGGCACACAGAAAAAACATGTATTTTTTGGATCCGCATTTCTTGGCAGATAACCAAGTAAGACTGAAAACCCAATATTTCAAAATGACCTCAAATTCGAAAAGTACGCATATGTTTATGTTCCGCAAAGGTTTGGAAACCCGAAAAAACATGTATTTTCCGGATCCGCATTTCTTGGCAAAAAACCAAGTAAGCCTGAAAACCCAAAATGTCAAAATGACCTCAAATTCGAAAAGTACGCATATATTTATGTTCCGCAAAAGTTTGGAAACCCGAAAAAACATGTATTTTCCGGATCCGCATTTCTTGGCAAAAAACCAAGTAAGCCTGGAAAGCGAAAATGTCAAAATAAACTCAAATTCGAAAAGTACGCATATATTTATATTCCGCAATATTTTGGAAACCCGAAAAAACATGTATTTTCCGGATCCGCATTTCTTGGCAAAAAACCAAGTAAGCCTGGAAAGCGAAAATGTCAAAATAAACTCAAATTCGAAAAGTACGCATATATTTATGTTCCGCAAAAGTTTGGAAACCCGAAAAAATATGTATTTTCCGGATCCGCATTTCTTGGCAAAAAACCAAGTAAGCCTGGAAAGCGAAAATGTCAAAATAAACTCAAATTCTAAAAGTACGCATATGTTTATGTTCCGCAAAGGTTTGGTACACGGAAAAAACAGGTATTTTCCGGATCCGCATCTTGGCAAAAAACCAAGAAAGCCTGAAAACCCAAAATGTCAAAATGACCTCAAATTCGAAAAGTACGCATATATTTATGTTCCGCAAAGGTTTGGTACAACGAAAAAACATGTATTTCCCGGATCCGCATTTCTTGGCAAATAACCAAGTAAGCCTGAAAACCCAAAATGTCAAAATAACCTCAAATTCGAAAAGTACGCATATATTTATGTTCCGCAAAGGTTTGGAAACCCGAAAAAACATGTATTTTCCGGATCCGCATTTCTTGGCAAAAAACCAAGCAAGCCTGAAAACCCAAAATGTCAAAATGACCTCAAATTTGAAAAGTACGCATATATTTATGTTCCGCAAAGGTTTGGAAACCCGAAAAAACATGTATTTTCCGGATCTACATTTCTTGGCAAAAAACCAAGTAAGCCTGAAAACCGAAAATGTCAAAATGACCTCAAATTCGAAAAGTACGCATATGTTTATGTTCCGGAAAGGTTTGGTACACGGAAAAAACAGGTATTTTCCGGATCCGCATCTGCAACAAACCAAGTAAGCCTGAAACCAAAATGTCAAAAGACCTAAATTCGAAACGTTACCAAAAAACAAAATTTTATATTTATGGCCGAAGGTTGGGAAACCCGGAAAAGAAAAAAAATTATAGTTCCGGATCAGCATTTCTGGCAAGATAACCAAGTAAGCCGAAACCCAAAATGCAAAATGACATCAAATTCGAAAAGTACGCATATGTTTATGTTCCAAGGTTTGGTACACAATAAAAACATATATTTTCGGATGCATTTCTTGGGCAGATAAAACCAAGTAAGCCTGAACAACCAAAAATGGGAAAGCTGATTAAAATTCGAAAAGACGCATATATTATGTTCTGCAAAGGTTTGGTACACGGAAAAAACATGTATTTTCCGGATCCGCATTTCTTGGCAAATAACCAAGTAAGCCTGAAAACCCAATATGTCAAAATGACCTCAAATTCGAAAAGTACGCATATATTTATGTTCCGCAAAGGTTTGGTACACGGAAAAAACATGAATTTTCCGGATCCGCATTTCTTGACAAATAACCAAGACTGACAAATGTGAAACTGACCTCAAATTCGAAAAGTACGCATATCTTTATGTTCCGCAAAGGTTTGGTACACCGAAAAAACATGTATTTTTCGGATCCGCATTTCTTGGCAAATAACCAAGTAAGACTGAAAACCCAAAATGTCAAAATAACCTCAAATTCGAAAAGTACGCATATGTTTATGTTCCGCAAAGGTTTGGTAACACCGAAAAAACATTATATTTTCCAGATCCGCAGTTTCTTCGGCGCAGATAAACCAAGTAAGCCTGAAAACCCAAAAATGTGAGCTGACTTCAAATTCGAAAAAGTATGCATATATTATAGATTCCGCAAAGGTTTGGTAACGGAAAAAAACATGAATTTTTCAGGATCAGCATTTCTTGGCAGATAACCAAGTAAGCCTGAAAACGCAAAATGTGAAGCTGACTTCAAATTCGAAAAGTACGCATATATTTATGTTTCGCAAAGGTTTGGTACACGGAAAAAACATGTATTTTCCGGATCCGCATTTCTTGGCAGATAACCAAGTAAGCCTGAAAACCCAAAATGTCAAAATAACCTCAAATTCGAAATGCATGTATATGTTTATGTTCCGCAAAGGTTTGGCACACCGAAAAAACATGTATTTTCCGGATCCGCATTTCTTGGCAGATAACCAAGTAAGCCTGAAAACCCAAAACGTGAAGCTGACTTCAAATTCGAAAAGTACGCATATATTTATGTTCCGCAAAGGTTTGGTACACCGAAAAAACATGTATTTTCCGGATCCGCATTTCTTGGCAAATAACCAAGTAAGCCTGAAAACCCAAAATGTCAAAATCACCTCAAATTCCAAAAGTACGCATATGTTTATGTTCCGCAAAGGTTTGGCACACGGAAAAAACATGTATTTTCCAGATCCGCATTTCTTGGCAGGTAACCAAGTAAGACTGAAAACCCAATATGTCAAAATGACCTCAAATTTGAAAAGTACGCATATGTTTTTGTTCCGCAAAGGTTTGGTACACGGAAAAAACATGTATTTTCCGGATCTGCATTTCTTGGCAGATAACCAAGTAAGCCTGAAAACCCAAAATGTGAAGCTGACTTCAAATTCGAAAAGTACGCATATATTTATGTTCCGCAAAGGTTTGGTACACGGAAAAAACATGAATTTTCCGGATCCGCATTTCTTGGCAGATAACCAAGTAAGCCTGAAAAGGCAAAATGTGAAGCTGACTTCAAATTCGAAAAGTACGAATATATTTATGTTCCGCAAAGGTTTGGTACACGGAAAAAACATGTATTTTCCGGATCCGCATTTCTTGACAAATAACCAAGACTGAAAAGTTCAAATGTGAAACTGACCTCAAATTCGAAAAGTACGCATATCTTTATGTTCCGCACAGGTTTGGTACACCGAAAAAACAGTATTTTCCGGATCCTGCATTTCTTGCAAATAACAAGTAGCCTGAAAAACCAAAATGTCAAATGATCTCAAATCGAAAATACGCATATGTTTATGTTCCGCAAAGGTTTGGTACACGAAAAAAAACATATATTTTCCAGTTCCGATTTCTTGGAGATCAACAAGTAAGCCTTGAAAACCCAAAAATGTGAAGCTGACTTCAAATTCGAAAAGTATGAATATATTTATGTTCCGCAAAGGTTTGCGTAACGGAAAAAAACATGTATTTTCCGGATCCGCATTTCTTTGCAGATAACCAAGTAAGCCTGAAAATCCAAAATGTGAAGCTGACTTCAAATTCGAAAAGTACGCATATATTTATGTTCCGCTAAGGTTTGGTACACGGAAAAAACAGGTATTTTCTGGATCCGCATCTTGGCAAAAAACCAAGTAAGCCTGAACACCCAAAATGTCAAAATGACCTCAAATTCGAAAAGTACGCATATATTTATGTTCCGCAAAGGTTTGGAAACCCGAAAAAACATGTATTTTCCGGATCCGCATTTCTTGGCAAATAACCAAGTAAGCCTGAAAACCCAAAATGTCAAAAGAACCTCAAATTCGAAAAGTACGCATATGTTTATGTTCCGCAAAGGTTTGGCACACAGAAAAAACATGTATTTTTTGGATCCGCATTTCTT
>NW_024099107.1:0-4751 GCF_016545835.1 Crotalus tigris
TCAGGTTGCCCACAGATTGGGGAACCCGAAAAAACATGTGTTTTCCGTATCCAACCTTTCCTTCAAAAGGTAGGCCTGCGCTAATATCACAATTGTTGGCAACTAAGCCAATTAAGCATGAAAACTCAAAATGTGAAACTGACCTCCAATTCGAAATGTATGCATATACTCAGGTTGCCCACACGTTGGGGAACCCGAAAAAACATGTGTTTTCCGTATCTGACCTTTCCATCAAAAGGTAGCCCTGGGCCAGTATCACAATTGTTGGCAAATAAGCATTTAAGCATGAAAACTCAAAATATGAAAGTGACCTAAAATTCGCAATGTATGCATATACTCAGGTTGCCCACAGGTTGGGGAACCCGAAAAAACATGTGTTTTCCGTATCCAACCTTCCCTTCAAAAGGTAGGCCTGGCCCAATATCACAATTGTTGGCAAATAAGCATGAAAACTCAAAATGTGAAACTGACCTCAAATTCGCAATGTATGTATATACTCAGGTTGCCCACAGGTTGGGGAACCCGTAAAAACATGTGTTTTCCGTATCTGACCTTTCCACAAAAAAGGTAGCCCTGGGCCAGTATCACAATTGTTGGCAAATAAGCCAATTAAGCATGAAAACTCTAAATGTGAAACTGACCTCAAATTCGCAATGTATGCATATACTCAGGTTGCCCACAGGTTGGGGAACCCGAAAAAACATGTGTTTTCCGTATCTGACCTTTCCATCAAAAGGTAGCCCTGGGCCAGTATCAAAATTGTTGGCAAATAAGCATTTAAGCATGAAAACTCAAAATATGAAAGTGACCTAAAATTCGCAATGTATGCATATACTCAGGTTGCCCACAGGTTGGGGAACCCGAAAAAACATGTGTTTTCCGTATCCAACCTTTCCTTCAAAAGGTAGGCCTGGCCCAATATCACAATTGTTGGCAAATAAGCATGAAAACTCAAAATGTGAAACTGCCTCAAATCGCCAATGTAGTATATACCAGGTGCCCACAGGTTGCGGGGAACCCGAAAAAACATGTGTTTAGTATATGACCTTTCCATCAAAGTTAGCCTGGGCCGTATCACAATTGTTGGCAAATAAGGCATTAAGCATGAAAACGCAAAATGTGAAAGTAACCTAAAATTCGCAATGTATGCATATACTCAGGGTTCCCACAGGTTGGGGAACCCGAAAAAAAAATGTGTTTTCCGTATCCAACCTTTCCTTCAACAGGTAGGCCTGGGCCAATATCACAATTGTTGGCAAATAAGCCAGTTAAGCATGAAAACTCTAAATGTGAAACTGACCTCAAATTCGCAATGTATGCATATACTCAGGTTGCCCACAGGTTGGGGAACCCGAAAAAACATGTGTTTTCCGTATCTGACCTTTCCATCAAAAGGTAGCCCTGGGCCAGTATCACAATTGTTGGCAAATAAGCCAATTAAGCATGAAAACTCTAAATGTCAAACTGACCTCAAATTCGCAATGTATGCATATACTCAGGTTGCCCACAGGTTGGGGAACCCGAAAAAAAATGTGTTTTCCGTATCCAACCTTTCCTTCAAAAGGTAGGCCTGGGCCAATATCACAATTGTAAGCATTTAAGCATGAAAACGCAAAATGTGAAAGTAACCTAAAATTCGCAATGTATGCATATACTCAGGTTTCCCACAGGTTGGGGAACCCGAAAAAACATGTGTTTTCCGTATCTGACCTTTCCATCAAAAGTTAGCCATGGGCCAGTATCACAATTGTTGGCAAATAAGCATTTAAGCATGAAAACGCAAAATGTGAAAGTAACCTAAAATTCGCAATGTATGCATATACTCAGGTTTCCCACAGGTTGGGGAACCCGAAAAAAAAATGTGTTTTCCGTATCCAACCTTTCCTTCAACAGGTAGGCCTGGGCCAATATCACAATTGTTGGCCAATGTCCAATTTAGCATGAAAACTCAAAATGTGAAACGGACCTCAAATTCGCAATGTATGCATATACTCAGGTTCCCCACAGGTTGGGCAACCCGAAAAAACATGTGTTTTCCGTATCCAACCTTTCCTTCAAAAGGTAGGCCTGGGCCAATATCACAATTGTTGGCAAATGGCCAATTAAGCATGAAAACGCAAAAAGTGAAAGTAAACCTAAAATTCGCAATGTATGCATATACTCAGGTTTCCCACAGGTTGGGGAACCCGAAAAAAAAATGTGTTTTCCGTATCCAACCTTTCCTTCAACAGGTAGGCCTGGGCCAATATCACAATTGTTGGCCAATGTCCAATTTAGCATGAAAACTCAAAATGTGAAACGGACCTCAAATTCGCAATGTATGCATATACTCAGGTTCCCCACAGGTTGGGGAACCCGAAAAAACATGTGTTTTCCGTATCCAACCTTTCCTTCAAAAGGTAGGCCTGGACCAATATCACAATTGTTGGCAAATAGCATGAAAACTCAAAATGTGAAACTGACCTCAAATTCGCAATGTATGTATATACTCAGGTTGCCCACAGGTTGGGGAACCCAAAAAAACATGTGTTTTCCGTATCTGACCTTTCCATCAAAAGTTAGCCCTGGGCGAGTATCACAATTGTTGGCAAATAAGCATTTAAGCATGAAAACGCAAAATGTGAAAGTTACCTAAAATTCGCAATGTATGCATATACTCAGGTTTCCCACAGGTTGGGGAACCCGAAAAAAAAATGTGTTTTCCGTATCCAACCTTTCCTTCAACAGGTAGGCCTGGGCCAATATCACAATTGTTGGCAAATAAGCCAATTAAGCATGAAAACTCTAAATGTGAAACTGACCTCAAATTCGCAATGTATGCATATACTCAGGTTGACCACAGGTTGGGCAACCCGAAAAAACATGTTGTTTTTTTCCCCCCGCCGCTGCGTATACAACCTTCCTTCAAAAGGTAGGGCCTGGTCCCAATATCCAATTGTTGCAAATGGCAATTAAGCATGAAAACGCAAAATGTGCAACTGACCTCAAATTCGAAATGTATGCATATACACAGGTTCCCCACAGGTTGGGGAACCCGAAAAAACATGTGTTTTCCGTATCCAGCCTTTCCTTCAAAAGGCAGGCCTGGGACAATATCACATTTGTTCGAAAATAACCCAAATAAGGATGAAAACTCAAAATGTGAAACTGACCTCAAATTCGCAATGTATTCATATACTCATGTTGCCCACAGGTTGGGCAACCCGAAAAAATGTGTGTTTTCCGTATCCAACCTTTCCTTCAAAAGGTAGGCCTGGGCCAATATCACATTTGTTCGCAAATAACCCAAATAAGATGAAAACTCAAAATGTGAAGCTGACCTCAAATTCGAAATGTATGCATATGGTCAGGTTCCCCACAGGTTGGGCAACCCGAAAAAACATGTGTTTTTCGTATCCAACGTTTCCTTCAAAAGGTAGGCCTGGGCCAATATCACAATTGTTGGCAAATGGCCAATTTAGCATGAAAACTCAAAATGTGAAACTGACCTCAAATTCGCAATGTATGCATATACTCAGGTTGCCCACAGGTTGGGGAACCCGAAAAAACTTGTGTTTTCCTTATCCAACCTTTCCTTCAAAAGCTATGCCTGGGCCAATATCACAATTGTTGGCAAATGGCCAATTAAGCATGAAAACTCAAAATGTGAAACTGACCTGAAATTCGCAATGTATGCATATACTCAGGTTGCCCACAGGTTGGGGAACCCGTAAAAACATGTGTTTTCCGTATCTGACCTTTCCATCAAAAGGTAGGCCTGGGCCAGTATCACAATTGTTGGCAAATGACCAATTAAGCATGAAAACTCTAAATGTGAAACTGACCTCAAATTCGAAATGTATGCATATCCTCAGGTTCCCCACAGTTTGGGGAACCCAAAAAAACATGTGTTTTCCGTATCTGACCTTTCCTTCAAAAAGTAAGCCTGGGCCAATATCTCAATCTTTGGCAAATAAGCCAATTAAGCATGAAAAGTCAAAATGTGAAACTGACCTCAAATTCGCAATTTATGCATATACTCAGGTTGCCCACAGGTTGGGGAACCCGAAAAAACATGTGTTTTCCGTATCCAACTTTTCCTTCAAAAGGTAGACCTGGGTCAATATCACAATTGTTGGCAAATGGCCAATTAAGCATGAAAACTCTAAATGTGAAACTGACCTCAAATTTGAAATGTATGCATATACCCAGGTTTCCCACAGGTTGGGGAACCCGAAAAAACATGTGTTTTCCGTATCTGACCTTTCCATCAAAAGGTAGGCCTGGGCCAGTATCACAATTGTTGGCAAATAAGCAATTAAGCATGAAAACTCAAAATGTGAAACTGACCTGAAATTCGCAATGTATGCATATACTAAGTTTTCCCACAGGTTGGGGAACCCAAAAAAACATGTGTTTTCCGTATCTGACCTTTTCTTCAAAAGGTAGGCCTGGGCCAGTATCACAATTGTTGGCAAATGGCCAATTTAGCATGAAAACTCAAAATGTGAAACTGACCTCAAATTCGCAATGTATGCATATACTCAGGTTCCCCACAGGTTGGGGAACCCGAAAAAACATGTGTTTTCCGTATCCAACCTTTCCTTCAAAAGGTAAGCCTGGGCCAATATCACAATTGTTGGCAACTGGCCAATTAAGCATGAAAATTCTAAATGTGAAACTGACCTCAAATTCGCAATGTATGCATATACTCAGGTTGCCCAAAGGTTGGGGAACCCGAAAAAACATGTGTTTTCCGTATCTGACCTTTC
>NW_024099108.1:0-8386 GCF_016545835.1 Crotalus tigris
TGATATAGGCCCAGGCCTACCTGTTGAAGGAAAGGTTGGATACGAAAAACACATCTTTTTTCAGTTTCCCAACCTGTGGGGAACCTGAGTATGTGCATACATTTCGAATTTGAGGTCAGTTTCACATTTTGAGTTTTCATCCTTAATTGGCCTATTTGCCAACAATTGAGATATTGGCCCAGGCCTACCTTTTGAAGGAAAGGTCAGATACGGAAAACACATGTTTTTTCGGGTTCCCCAACGTCTGGGCAACCTGAGTATATGCATACATTTCGAATTGGAGGTCAATTTCACATTTTGAGTTTTCATGCTTAATTGGCTTATTTTCCAACAATTGTGATACTTGGCCAGGCCTACCTTTTGAAGGAAAGGTCAGATATGGAAAACACATTTTTTTTTTTTCGGGTTCCCCAACCTGGTGGGCAGCCTGAGTAATATGCATACATTTCGAATTTGAAGTCAATTTCACATTTTGAGTTTTGATGCTTAATTGGCCATTTGCCAACAATTGTGATATTGGCCCAGGCTTACCTTTTGAAGGAAAGGTCAGATACGGAAAACACATGTTTTTTCCGGTTCCCCAACCTGTGGGGAACCTGAGTATATGCATACATTTCGAATTTGAGGTCAGTTTCACATTTTGAGTTTTCATGCTTAATTGGCCATTTGCCAACAATTGTCTTATTTGCCAACATTTGTGATATTGGCCCAGGCCTACCTTTTGAAGGACAGGTTCTATATGGAAAACACATGTTTTTTCGGGTTCCCCAACCTGTGGGGAACATGAGTATATGCATACATTTGAATTTGAGGTCAGTTTCACATTTTGAGTTTTCATGCTTAATTGGCCATTTGCCAACAATTGTGATATTGGCCCAGGCTTACCTTATGAAGGAAAGGTCAGATACGGAAAACACATGTTTTTTCGGGTTCCCCAACCTGTGGGGAACCTGAGTATATGCATACATTTCGAATTTGAGGTCAGTTTCACATTTTGAGTTTTCATGCTTAATTGGCCATTTGCCAACAATTGTCTTATTTGCCAATATTTGTGATATTGGCCCAGGCCTACCTTTTGAAGGAAAGGTTCTATATGGAAAACACATGTTTTTTCGGGTTCCCCAACCAACCTGAGTATATGCCTACATTGCGAATTTGAGGTCAGTTTCACAGTTTGAGTTTTCATCCTGATTTGGGTTATTTGCGAACAAATGTAATATTGGCCCAGGCCTACCTTTTGAAGGAAAGGTCAGATACGGAAAACACATGTTTTTTCGGGTTCCCCAACCTTTGGGGAACCTGAGTATATGCATACATTTCGAATTTGAGGTCAGTTTCACATTTTGAGTTTTCATGTTTAATTGGCCATTTGCCACCAATTGTGAGAATGGCCCAGGCTTACCTTTTGAAGGAAAGATTGGATGCGGAAAACAAATGTTTTTTAGGGTTCCCCATTCTTTGGGGAACCTGAGTATATGCATACCTTTCGAATTTGAGGTCAGTTTCACATTTTGAGTTTTAATGCTTAATTGGCCATTTGCTGACTAATGCGATATAGTCACAGGCCTACCTTTTGAAGGAAAGGTCAGATACGGAAAACACATTTTTTTTCGGGTTCCCCAGCCTGTGGGGAACCTGAGTATATGCATACATTTCGAATTTGAGGTCAGTTTCACATTTTGAGTTTTCATGCTTAATTGGCCATTTGCCAACAAATGCGATATAGGCCCAGGCTTACGTTTTGAAGGAAAGGTTGGATACGGAAAACACATGTTTTTTCGGGTTCCCCATTCTTTGGGGAGCTGAGTATACGCATACATTTGGAATTTGAGGTCAGTTTCACATTTTGAGTTTTCATGCTTAATTGGCTTATTTGCCAACAATTGTGATATTGGCCCAGGCCTACCTTTTGAAGGAAAGGTCAGATATGGAAAACACATGTTTTTTCGGGTTCCCCAACCTGTGGGGAACCTGAGTTTATGCATACATTTCGAATTTGAGGTCAATTTCACATTTTGAGTTTTCATGCTTAATTGGCCATTTGCCAACAATTGTGATATTGGCCCAGGCTTACCTTTTGAAGGAAAGGTCAGATACGGAAAACACATGTTTTTTCGGGTTCCCCATTCTTTGGGGAACCTGAGTATACGCATACATTTCGAATTTGAGGTCAGTTTCACATTTTGAGTTTTCATGCTTAATTGGCTTATTTGCCAGAATTGTGATATTTGCCCAGAGCTACCTTTTGAAGGAAAGGTGAGATACGGAAAACACATGTTTTTTCGGGTTCCCCAACCTGTGGGGAACCTGTGTATATGCATATATTTCGAATCTGAGGTCAGTTTCACATTTTGAGTTTTTATGCTTAATTGGCCTTTAGCAAACATATGCGATATAGGCCCAGGCCTACATTTTGAAGGAAAGGTCAGATATGGAAAACACATGTTTTTTCCGGTTCCCCAACCTTTGGGGACCCTGAGTATATGCATAGATTTCGAATTTGAGGTCAGTTTCCCATTTTGAGTTTTCATGCTTAATTGGCTTAATTGCCAACAACTGAGATATTGGCCCAGGCCTACCTTTAGAGGGAAAGGTCAGATACGGAAAACACATGTTTTTTCGGGTTCCCCAACCTGTGGTGAACCTGAGTATATGCATACATTTCGAATTTTAGGTCAGTTTCACATTTTGAGTTTTCATGTTTAATTGGCCATTTGCAAAAATATGAGATATATGCCCAGGCCTACCTTTTGAAGGAAAGGTCAGATACGGAAAACAAATGTTTTTTCGGGTTCCCCAACCTGTAGGGAACCTGAGTATATGCCTACATTTGAATTTGAGGTCAGTTTCACATTTTGAGTTTTCATACTAAATTGGCCATTTGCTGACTAATGCGATATAGTCACAGGCCTACCTTTTGAAGGAAAGGTCAGATACGGAAAACACATGTTTTTTCGGGTTCCCCAGCCTGTGGGGAACCTGAGTATATGCATACATTTCGAATTTGAGGTCAGTTTCACATTTTGAGTTTTCATGCTTAATTGGCCATTTGCCAACAATTGTGAGATTGGCCCAGGCTTACCTTTGGAAGGAAAGGTGGTATACAGAAAACACGTTTTTTTGGGTTCCCCAACCTGTGGGAACCTGAGTATATGCATACATTTCGAATTTGAGGTCAGTTTCACATTTTGAGTTTTCATGCTTAATTGGCTTATTTGCAACAATTGTGATATTGGCCCAGGCCTACCTTTTGAAGGAAAGGTCAGATAGGGAAAACACATGTTTTTTCGGTTTCCCCAACCTGTGGGGAACCTGAGTATATGCATACATTTCAAATTTGAAGTCAATTTCACATTTTGAGTTTTCATGCTTAATTGGCCGTTTGCCAACAATTGTGATATTGGCCGAAGCTTACCTTTTGAAGGAAAGGTCAGATACGGAAAACACATGTTTTTTCGGGTTCCCCAACCTGTGGGGAAACTGAGTATATGCATACATTTCAAATTTGAGGTCAGTGTCACATTTTGAGTTTTCATTCTTAATTGGCCATTTGCTGACTAATGCGATATAGTCACAGGCCTACCTTTTGAAGGAAAGGTCAGATACGGAAAACACATTTTTTTTTGGGTTCCCCAGCCTGTGGGGAACCTGAGTATATGCATACATTTCGAATTTGAGGTCAGTTTCACATTTTGTGTTTTCATGCTTAATTGGCCTTTTACCAACAATTGTGAGATTGGCCCAGGCTTACCTTTTGAAGGAAAGATGGGATACATAAAGCACACGTTTTTTTGGGTTCCCCAACCTGTGGGAACCTGAGTATATGCATACATTTAGAATTTGAGGTCTGTTTCACATTTTGAGTTTTCATGCTTAATTGGCCATTTGCCAACAAATGCGATATAGGCCCAGGCTTACCTTTTGAAGGAAAGGTCAGATACGGAAAACACGTTTTTTCGGGTTCCCCAACCTGTGGGGAACCTGAGTATATGCATACATTTCGAATTTGAGGTCAGCTTCACATTTTGAGTTTTCATGCTTAATTGGCCATTTTCCAACAAATGCGATATAGGCCCAGGCTTACCTTTTGAAGGGAAGGTTGGATACGGAAAACACAAGTTTTTTCGGGTTCCCCATTCTTTGGGGAACCTGAGTATACGCATACATTTCGAATTTGAGGTCAGTTTCACATTTTGAGTTTTCATGCTTAATTGGCTTATTTGCCAACAATTGTGATATTGGCCCAGGCCTACCTTTTGAAGGAAAGGTCAGATACGGAAAACACGTCTTTTTGGGTTCTCCAACCTGTGGGGAACCTGAGTATATGCATACATTTCGAATTTGAGGTCAATTTCACATTTTGAGTTTTCATGCTTAATTGGCCATTTGCCAACAATTGTCTTATTTGCCAAAAATTTGTGATATTGGCCCAGGCCTACCTTTTGAAGGAAAGGTTCTATATGGAAAACACATATTTTTTCGGGTTCCCCAACCTGTGGAGAACCTGAGTATATGCATACTTTTCGAATTTGAGGTCAGTTTCACATTTTGAGTTTTTGCTGCTTATTGCTTTATTTTTGGCAACAATTGTGATATTGGCCCGGCCTACTTTTTGAAGGAAGGTGCTATATAAACCAATATTTTTTCGGGTTCCCCAACCTGTGGAGAACCGGAGTATATGCAGACATTTCGATTTGAGGTCAATTTCACGTTTTGAGTTTTCATGCTTAATTGGCTTATTTGCCACAATTGTGATATTGGCCCAGGCCTACCTTTTGAAGGAAAGGTCCGATACGGAAAACACATGTTTTTTCGGGTTCCCCAACCTGTGGGGAACCTGAGTATATGCATACATTTCGAATTTGAGGTCAGTTTCACATTTTGAGTTTTCATGCTTAATTGGCCATTTGCCAACAATTGTCTTATTTGCCAACATTTGTGATATTGTCCCAGGCCTACCTTTTGAAGGAAAGGTTCTATATGGAAAACAACATGTTTTGTTCGGGTTCCCCAACCTGTGGGGGAAAAAAATACCTGAGTATATGCATACATTTCGAATTTGAGGTCAGTTTCACATTTTGAGTTTTCATGCTAAATTGGCCATTTGCCAACAATTGTCATATTGGCCCAGGCCTCCCTTTTGAAGGAAAGTTCAGATACGGAAAACACATGTTTTTTCGCGTTCCCCAACCTGTGGGGAACCTGAGTATATGCATACATTTCGAATTTGAGGTCAGTTTCACATTTTGAGTTTTCATGTTTAATTGGCCATTTGCCAACAATTGTGAGAATGGCCCAGGCTTACCTTTTGAAGGAAAGATTGGATGCGGAAAACAAATGTTTTTTAGGGTTCCCCATTCTTTGGGGAACCTGAGTATATGCATACATTTCGAATTTGAGGTCAGTTTCACATTTTGAGTTTTCATGCTTAATTGGCCATTTGCCAACAATTGTGAGATTGGCCCAGGCTTACTTTTTGAAGGAAAGGTGGGATACAGAAAACACATGTTTTTTTGGGTTCCCCAACCTGTGGTAACCTGAGTATATGCATACATTTCGAATTTGAGGTCAGTTTCACATTTTGAGTTTTCATGCTTAATTGGCTTATTTGCCACAATTGTGATATTGGCCCAGGCTTACCTTTTGAAGGAAAGGTGGGATACATAAAAGACATGTTTTTTCGGGTTCCCCAACCTGTGGGGAACCTGAGTATATGCATACATTTCGAATTTGAGGTCAGTTTCACATTTTGAGTTTTCATGCTTAATTGGCTTATTTGCCAACAATTGCGATATTGGCCCAGGCCTACCTTTTGAAGGAAAGGTCCGATATGGAAAACACATGTTTTTTCGGGTTCCCCAACCTGTGCGGAACCTGAGTATATGCATACATTTCGAATTTGAGGTCAGTTTCACATTTTGATTTTTTATGCTTAATTGGCCATTTGCCAACAAATGCGATATAGGCCCAGGCCTAGCTTTTGAAGGAAAGGTCGGATACGGAAAACACATGTTTTTTCGGGTTCCCCAACCTGTGTGGAACCTGAGTATATGCATACTTTTCAAATTTGAGGTCAGTTTCACATTTTGAGTTTTCCTGCTTAATTGGCTTATTTGCCAACAATTGTGATATTGGCCCAGGCCTACCTTTGGAAGGAAAGGTTCTATATGGAAAACACATATTTTTTCGGGTTCCCCAACCTGTGGGGAACCTGAGTATATGCATACATTTCGAATTTGAGGTCAGTTTCACATTTTGAGTTGTCATGCTTAATTGGCCATTTGCCAACAATTGTGATATTGGCCCAGGCCTACCTTTTGAAGGAAGGGTCGGATATGGAAAACACATGTTTTTTAGGGTTGCCCAACCTGTGGGCCACCTGAGTATATGCTACATTTCGGAATTTTGAGGTCAGTTTTTCACATTTTTTGAGTTTCAATGTTTAATTGGGCCATTTTGCCACATTGTGAGAATGCCCGAGGCTTACTTTTAGAAGGAAAGATTGGGATGCTGAAACCAATGTTTTTTTAAGGGTTCCCCATTCTTTGGGGAACCTGAGTATATCATAGCATTTCGAATTTGGAGGTCCATTTCACATTTTGAGTTTTCATCCTTAATTGGTGTATTTGCCAACAATTGTGAGATTGGCCCAGGCCTACCTTTTGAAGGAAAGGTCCGATATGGAAAACACATGTTTTTTCGGGTTCCCCAACCTGTGCGGAACCTGAGTATATGCATACATTTCGAATTTGAGGTCAGTTTCACATTTTGATTTTTCATGCTTAATTGGCCATGTGCCAACAAATGCGATATAGGCCCAGGCCTAGCTTTTGAAGGAAAGGTCGGATACAGAAAACACATGTTTTTTCGGATTCCCCAACCTGTGGGGAACCTGAGTATATGCATAATGTTCGAATTGAGGTCAGTTTCACATTTTGAGTTTTCATGCTTACTTGGCTTATTTGCCAACAATTGCGATATTGGCCCAGGCCTACCTTTTGAAGGAAAGGTCCGATATGGAAAACACATGTTTTTTCGGGTTCCCCAACCTGTGCGGAACCTGAGTATATGCATACATTTCGAATTTGAGGTCAGTTTCACATTTTGATTTTTCATGCTTAATTGGCCATTTGCCAACAAATGCGATATAGGCCCAGGCCTAGCTTTTGAAGGAAAGGTCGGATACGGAAAACACATGTTTTTTCGGGTTCCCCAACCTGTGTGGAACCTGAGTATATGCATACTTTTCAAATTTGAGGTCAGTTTCACATTTTGAGTTTTCCTGCTTAATTGGCTTATTTGCCAACAATTGTGATATTGGCCCAGGCCTACCTTTTGAAGGAAGAGGTTCTCTTGGGAAAACACATGTTTTTTCGGTTTCCCCAACGTGTGGGCAACCTGAGTATATGCATACATTTCGAATTTGAGGTCAATTTCACATTTTGAGTTTTCATGCTTAATTGGCTTATTTGCCAACAATTGTGATATTAGCGCAGGCCTACCTTTTGAAGGAAAGGTCAGAGACGGAAAACACATGCTTTTTCGGGTTCCCCAACCTGTGGGCAACCTGAGTATATGCATACGTTGCGAATTTGAGGTCAGTTTCACATTTTGAGTTTTCATGCTTAATTGGCTTATTTGCCAACAATTGTGATATTGGCCCAGGCCTGCATTTTGAAGGAAAGGTCTGATACGGAAAACACATGTTTTTTCGGGTTACCCAACCTGTGGGGAACCTGAGTATATGCATACATTTCGAATTTGAGGTCAGTTTCACATTTTGATTTTTCATGCTTAATT
Source organism: Crotalus tigris (assembly GCF_016545835.1). Classification (NCBI taxonomy): domain Eukaryota; kingdom Metazoa; phylum Chordata; class Lepidosauria; order Squamata; family Viperidae; genus Crotalus; species Crotalus tigris. Next base: position 7,801 of record NW_024099108.1, read on the forward strand.
GGCCATTTGCCAACAAATGCGATATAGGTCCAGGCCTAGCTTTTGAAGGAAAGGTCGGATACGGAAAACACATGTTTTTTCGGGTTCCCCAACCTGTGGGGAACCTGAGTATATGCATACTATTCAAATTTGAGGTCAGTTTCACATTTTGAGTTTTCCTGCTTAATTGGCTTATTTGCCAACAATTGTGATATTGGCCCAGGCCTACCTTTTGAAGGAAAGGTTCTATATGGAAAACACATATTTTTTCGGGTTCCCCAACCTGTGGGGAACCTGAGTATATGCATACTTTTCGAATTTGAGGTCAGTTTCACATTTTGAGTTTTCCTGCTTAATTGGCTTATTTGCCAACAATTGTGATATTGGCCCAGGCCTACCTTTTGAAGGAAAGGTCAGATACGGAAAACACATGTTTTTACAGGTTCCCCAACCTGTGGGGAACCTGAGTATATGCATACATTTCGAATTTGAGGTCAGTTTCACATTTTGAGTTTTCATGTTTAATTGGCCATTTGCCACCAATTGTGAGAATGGCCCAGGCTTACCTTTTGAAGGAAAGATTGGATGCGGAAAACAAATGTTTTTT
>NW_024099109.1:0-4015 GCF_016545835.1 Crotalus tigris
AGAAAAGTCACTGCCCTCCTAACCATACCCCAGCACTCCAAATTTGATGGTAATGTCCATTTTCCTCTATGAGTTCATAGTGGTCAAACCCTAACCCTAAGTGGAATTTTCCTCCAATGGGATTTTCCCATGTATTTTACCAGGAAACATAGATAGTCCAGGGAAGAAAAGTCACTGCCCTCGTAACCATACCCAAGCACTCCGAATTGGATGGTAATGTCCATTTTGCTCTATGAGTTCATAGTGATCAAACCCTAACCCTAAGTGGAATTTTCCTCCAATGGGATTTTCCCATGTATTTTACCAGGAAACATAGATAGTGCAGGCCAGAAAAATCCTTGCCCTCCTAACCATAACCAATCACTATGAATTTGTTGGCAATGTCCATTTTGCTCTATGAGTTCATAGTGATCAAACCCTAATCCTAAGTAGAATTTTCCTCCAATGGGATTTTCCCATGTATTTTTCCAGGAAACATAGAAAGTCCAGGCAAGAAAAGTCAGTGCCCTCCTAACCATACCCAAGCACTATGAATTTGTTGGCCATGTCCATTTTGCTCTCCGAGTTCATGGTGACCTAACCCTAATCCTAAGTGGAATGTTCCTCCAATGGGATTTTACCAGGAATTATAGATAGTCCAGCTAAGAAAAGTCTCTGCCCCCCTAACCATACCCAACCAGTCCGAATTTGATGGTAATGTCCATTTTGCTCTCCGAGTTCATGGTGACCTAACCCTAATCCTAAGTGGAATTTTCCTCCAATGGGATTTTCCCATGTATTTTACCAGGAAACATAGATAGTGCAGGTAAGAAAAGTCACTGCCCTTCTAACCATACGCAAGCACTCCGAATTTGATGGTAATGTCCATTTTGCTCTATGAGTTCATAGTGGTCAAACCCTAACCCTAAGTGGAATTTTCCTCCAATGGGATTTTCCCATGTATTTTACCAGGAAACATAGATAGGGCAGCCAAGAAAAGTAGGGCCCTCCTAACCATACCCAAGCACTCCAAATGTGTTTCCGGTGTCCATTTTGCTCTATGAGATCATGGTGTCTTAACCCTAACCCTAAGTGGAATTTTTCCCTCTCAATGGGATTTTCCCCAGTTTTTACCATGAAACTAGAGAAGGACCAAGACTAAAAGAGTCATGGCCTCCTACCATAACCAGAACTCTCACTTTGTTTGGTGATGTCCATTTTGCTCTCCGAGTTCCATGAGTGACCTACCTTAACCTAATGGAATTTTCCCTCCAATGGGATTTTCCCATGTTATTTTACCATGAACATAAGATAGGGCAGGCTAATAAAGTAGTCCTCCTCCTAACCATATTCGTACTCCGAATTTGATGGTAATGTCCCTTTTGCCTCTATGAGTTCTAGTGATCAAACCTAATCCGAAGTTGAATTTCTCCCAATGGGATTTTCCATATATTTTCCCATGAAACTAGAATTAGATAAGGCGGAAAGGTCAGTGCCCTCCTAACCATACCCCAGCACTCCGAGTTTGTTGGCGATGTCCATTTTGCTCTATGAGTTCATGGTGACCTAACCCTAAGTGGAATTTTCCTCCTATGGGATTTTCCCATGTATTTTACCAGGAAACATAGATAGGGCAGGCCAGAAAAGTAAGTCCCCTCCTAACCACATTCAAGTACTCCGAATTTGATGGTAATGTCCATTTTGCTCTATGAGTTCATAGTGATCAAACCCTAACCCTAAGTGGAATTTTCTTCCAATGGGATTTTCCCATGAATTTTACCAGGAAAAATAGATAGTCTAGGTAAGAAAAGTCAGTGCCCTCCCAACCATACCCAAGCACTCTGAATTTGTTGGCGATGTCCATTTTGCTCTATGAGTTCATGGTGACTTAACCATAACCTTAAGTGGAATTTTCCTCCAATGGGATTTTTCCATGTATTTTACCAGGAAACATAGATAGTCCAGACCAGAAAAATCCATGCCCTCCTAACCATAACCAAGCACTCTGAATTTGTTGGCAATGTCCATTTTGATCTCTGAGTTCATGGTGACCTAACCCTAATCCTAAGTGGAATTTTCCTCCAATGGGATTTTCCCATGTATTTTACCAGGAAACGTAGATAGTCCAGGTAAGAAAAGTCACTGCCCTCCTAACCATATCCAAGCACTCCGAATTGGATGGTAATGTCCATTTTGCTCTATGAGTTCATAGTGACCAAACCCTAATCCTAAGTAGAATTTTCCTCCAATGGGATTTTCCCATGTATTTTACCAGTAAACATAGATAGTCCAGGCAAGAAAAGTCAGTGCCCTCCTAACCATACCCAAGCACTCTGAATTTGTTGGCAATGTTCATTTTGCTCTCCGAGTTCATGGTGACCTAACCCTAATCCTAAGTGGAATTTTCCTCCAATGGGATTTTCCCATGTATTTTACCAGGCAACATAGATAGGGCTGGCCAGAAAAATCCTTGCCCTCCTAACCATAACAAAACACTATGAATTTGTTGGCAATGTCCATTTTGCTCTCCGAGTTCATAGTGATCAAACCCTAACCCTAAGTGGAATTTTCTTCCAATGGGATTTTCCCATGTATTTTACCAGGAAACATAGATAGTCCAGGCAAGAAAAGTCAGTGCCCTCCCAACCATACCCAAGCACTCTGAATTTGTTGGCGATGTCCATTTTGCTCTATGAGTTCATAGTGATCAAACCCTAACCCTAAGTGGAATTTTCCTCCAATGGGATTTTCCCATGTATTTTACCATGAAACATAGATAGGACAGACTAAAAAGTCAGGCCCTCCTAACCATATTCAAGCACTCTGAATTTGTTGGCAATGTCCATTTTGCTCTATGAGTTCATAGTGATCAAACCCTAATCCTAAGTGGAATTTTCCTCCAATGGGATTTTCCCATGTATTTTACCATGAAACATAGATAGGACAGACTAAAAAGTCAGGCCCTCCTAACCATATTCAAGTACTCCGAATTTGATGGTAATGTCCATTTTGCTCTAGGAGTTCATAGTGGTCAATCCCTAACCCTAAGTGGAATTTTCCTCCAATGGGATTTTCCCATGTATTTTACCAGGAAACATAGATAGGGCAGGCCAGAAAAGTAAGTCCCCTCCTAACCATATTCAAGTACTCTGAATTTGATGGTAATGTCCATTTTGCTCTATGACTTCATAGTGATCAAACCCTAACCCTAAGTGGAATTTTCCTCCAATGGGATTTTCCCATATATTTTACCAGGAAACATAGATAGAGAAGGCGAGAAAAGTCAGTGCACTCCTAACCATACCCAAGCACTCTGAATTTGTTTGCGATGTCCATTTTGCTCTCCCAGTTCATGGTGACCTAACCCTAAGTGGAATTTTCCTCCAATGGGATTTTCCCATGTATTTTACCAGTAAACATAGATAGTCCAGGCAAGAAAAGTCAGTGCCCTCCTAACCATACCCAAGCACTCTGAATTTGTTGGCAATGTCCATTTTGCTCTCCGAGTTCATGGTGACCTAACCCTAATCATAAGTGGAATTTTCCTCCAATGGGATTTTACCAGGAAATATAGATAGTCCAGGTAAGAAAAGTCTCTGCCCTCCTAACCATACACAACCAGTCCGAATTTGATCGTAATGTCCATTTTGCTCTCCGAGTTCATGGTAACCTAACCCTAATCCTAAGTGGAATTTTCCTCCAATGGGATTTTCCCATGTATTTTACCAGGAAACATAGATAGTCCAGGTAAGAAAAGTCACTGCCCTTCTAACCATACCCAAGCACTCCGAATTTGATGGTAATGTCCATTTTGCTCTATGAGTTCATAGTGGTCAAACCCTAACCCTAAGTGGAATTTTCCTCCAATGGGATTTTCCCATGTATTTTACCTGGAAAGATAGATAGGGCAGCTTAGAAAAGTGAGTGCCCTCCTAACCATACACAAGCACTCTGAATTTGTTGGTGATGTCCATTTTGCTCTCTGAGTTCATGTTGACCTCACCCCAACCCTAAGTGGACTTTTCCTCCAATGGGA
>NW_024099110.1:0-43329 GCF_016545835.1 Crotalus tigris
GAGGGCAAGCGAAGAAGGGGACGACAGAGAACGAGGTGGCTGGATGGAGTCACTGAAGCAGTAGGCGTGAGCTTAAATGGACTCCAGAAGATGGTAGAGGACAGGAAGGCCTGGAGGAACGTTGTCCATGGGGTCGCGATGGGTCGGACACAACTTCGCAACTAATAAGAAGATAAAAATGTTAGTTTAAGTCTAGCTCGGGGCCATTGGCCTATAGCTGTCCTTTTGGAATTTGATATGTCACTGGACCTCATTGCAATGGGTTATTAATGTAAGGGATGTTATGTTTTTTATGCTTGCAGTGTTCCAAATTCTTAGCAAAATAAACCTCCGAATCTTAAAGTAAGAAGCATTGTTTTGTGTTGCTGTCTCTTGTCTTTTTCACTGGGTTTTTCCACGACACCACAGACCCCCCCCTTTAAGAAGGTCTTTAACCTTGTCCTCCTCAAGAGGAAGATTCTCCTTTGCTTGTGGATTTTTTGGGGGGGGGGATTCCCCCTTGTTTGATTTAAAATCTGGGCCTTCCTGTGTACAGGTAGTCCTTGATTTGCAATCGTCTGTTTAGTGACAGTTCAAAGTAACAACGACGCTGAAAAAAAGCAACTTACGACCATTTTTTTCCACCCTGTCGCAGCATCCCCATGGGTCATGCAGCCAAAATCCACAGGCTTGGCCACTGATTCACATTTATGACGGTCACAGCCTCCCGGCGTCACGTGATCCCCTTTAGCAACCCTTCTGATCGGCAAAATCAGAAGGTGGGGAAGACGGATTCATTTAATGACCGTGTGACTAACTTAACAACCGCAGGGATCCGCTTAACAACGGCGGCAAGAAAGGTCGTAAAATAAGGCCAAAATGCACTTTGCGAGTGTCTTGCTCAGCAGCAGAAATTTCGGACTGGATTGTCGCCGTAAGTCAAGGTCCACCGGTTATGGCAGTGGTGGTGAACCTATGGCAGGCGTGCCAGAGGCGGCACTCGGAGCCCTCCTGTGGGTACACGTGCCATTCCCCGGAGATGACAATGGTCCCTCTTCAACCAGCCACCCGCTAACTCGCCAAAGTCCCACATGGCCAGATGCATCTCAGCCCGGCTGGTTTCCCTCCCCCCCCGTCCCATCCCTCCTGGCCTCACATGCTCTCCTTTTCCCGGGCATGACCCACTGCATCGCCTCCTCAGCTGTCGGCCGTCTGTCCAGCTCAGAGGTGGCTTCTCTGAACTTCTGGTGGTGGGCTGAGAAGACCCAGAGTGCGCCGGCCAAGGGGCCGGCAGGCTGTGGCTGCTGACAGACACTGTTGGCCCCCATGTGCTCGCTGGCCTCTGTGTTCGGGGGCTGACGGTGTCAGGCAGCAGCCCCCCCAGCCCCTGCCTTGCCTTGCCCTGCGACAATGGCACCCCAACCCTGCCTTGCCTTGCCTCACCTCACCCCGCAGGACGAGCCTCCTGCCCACCGCCCCACCTGCCAGAGACCCCCTGGATCTCCCCCAACCCTGCCCGGCCCTCACATGTGTCCTTCCCCATGAGCAACATCGAGGTGACTACGCCCACCTTGGCCACACCCACCCAGTCTGCCATGACCACCACAGCCACGCCCACCCAGTAGGCCACGCCCACCTGGCACCCGGTGATAAATAAGTGGGTTTTGGGTTGCAGTTTGGGCACTCGGTCTCTAAAAGGTTCGCCACCACTGGGTTATGGGGTTAGGGCGGAGGGCAAAGTCTTCAAACCCCTCGCAATCCAGGAGGGGTTTGCTGAAAAGGAAATTTTAAAAATTAAAACAGACAGCTCTCCTGGTGAAAGTAAGAGCAGCCTAGATCCGTGAAGCCAAAAACTGTATCAGGTAATCCCAAATCCCACTTTGTGGATTTCAGCCTTCCCCAAAGAGGCTTTTTCTCTTTCCAAGCTTGAAATGCAGTCTGGGATTTGCATAATTTGCTAAACTAGGCTAATACGGAGGGTGTGTGTGTGTGTGTGTGTGTGTGTGTGTGTGTGTGTGTGTGTGTGATCTAGGCTCCTGTCCAGGGTGGCTTCCATGCCTTCATCTAAGTATGAGCCTCATCACCCTGTTAAGCAGGTGCTTCCTGCCTTGCCCCCCCCCCCATCCGCTAAATTCGCAGGACTCTTTTTACTCACTGTGTATATGTACACATCCGAACTACACTCTGTGTGGTTTCTCTGGGTCATGGGTATGTGGGTATGTGCATAATTTTTGTCACGTTTATGTAGTGGATATTGGAAGTGGTTACCCTTTGAGAGCTGAAGGCAATGAAATTTCATTTTAGTGTATACTGATCAGCGTACATTTAAAGTGACAAAAAATCCTATTCTATTCTATTCTATTCTATTCTATTCCATTCCATTCCATTCCATTCCATCCCATTCTATTCCATATTCTATTCTATTCCATATTCTATTCTATTCTATTCTATTTTCTATTCTACATTCTACATTATTCTATATTCTACATTCTGTATTCTACATTATTCTATATTCTATCTATTCTATTCTGTATTTTATTATATTATATATTCTATTCTGTTCTGTTCTGTTCTGTTCTAGTCTAGTCTAGTCTAGTCTAGTCTATTCCATTCCATATCCTATCCTATCCTATTCCATATTCTATTCTATTCCTGTTTCTGTTCTATTCTATTCTATTCTATTCTATTCTATTCTATTCTATTCTATTCTATTTTATTCTATTCCATTCCATTCCATTCCATATTCTATTCTATTCCATATTCTATTCTATTCTATTTTCTATTCTACATTCTACATTATTCTATATTCTACATTCTATATTCTACATTATTCTATATTCTATCTATTCTATTCTGTATTTTATTATTATATGTTCTATTCTATTCTATTCTATTCCTCTTTAAATCTCCTGTATGCCAACTTGAACAAAGTCTTCTGACATGTTACTAAAGCTAAAACTGAGGGTTCAAACATTGCTACTTGGCAAATCAATTCCTCCGCCTCAGACCCCAACGGCCATCTGGGTTTCAATTAACGATGTATATTTTAAATAAACAACTTACTCCTCCACTTCTGATGCCCCCCCCCCCCAAATGTCCAAAAGTCAGCTTGGAGCCATTTTCACTGTGAGGTCTTTTTGAATGCCATCTGCTTGGGGGAAAAAATGTCTCGGTGCTTTGCTTGGTATCTTCCATTCTTGGTGGGTGGCTAACATTTCAATTTAAGCTTCTTGTTGTTGTTGTTGTCGTTGTTTTTAAAGTGTCACAAAAACAAGTTGGGCCCCAGGAGCCAGTTTCCCGAAGCTGCTGCAGTCCATTAGCTGGATTAAATGCAGGTAAATATGTAGAATATAAGTACATGATCCAAGTATAGAAGTATAAAGTATGCTCCAACACAGGAAGTCTTTAAGAAGAGACTGGACGGCCATTTGTCCGAAATGGTGTAGGGTTTCCTGCCTGAGCAGGGGGTTGGACTAGATGATCTCCAAGGTCCCAGTATATTCTATTCTATTCTATTCTATTCTATTCTATTCTATTCTATTCTATTCTATTCTATTCCTGACAGTGAGAACAATTAACCAGTGGAACTCCTTGCCTCCAGAAGTGGTGAATGCTCCAACACAGGAAGTCTTTAAGAAGAGACTGGACGGCCATTTGTCCGAAATGGTGTAGGGTTTCCTGCCTGAGCAGGGGGTTGGACTAGATGATCTCCAAGGTCCCAGTCTATTCTATTCTATTCTATTCTATTCTATTCTATTCTATTCTATTCTATTCTATTCTATTCCTGACAGTGAGAACAATTAACCAGTGGAACTCCTTGCCTCCAGAAGTGGTGAATGCTCCAACACAGGAAGTCTTTAAGAAGAGACTGGACGGCCATTTGTCCGAAATGGTATAGGGTTTCCTGCCTGAGCAGGGGGTTGGACTAGAAGACCTCCAAGGTCCCTTCCAACTTTATTACTATTATTATTGTTATTATTGTTATTATTATTAAACATAAATAAGTATACGTGTATATATAAGTATAAACATAAATAACAATCTTTCTTCTTTATCGCTAGCCAAGATCCATTCCTCATTATGACTCCTTCACTGTTCATTAATATTAGTAATAGTAGTAAAGTTGGAAGGGACCTTGGAGGTCATCTAGTCCAACCCCCTGCTCGGCCAGGAAACCCTACACCATTTTGGACAAATGGCTGTCCAGTCTCTTCTTAAAAACTTCCAGGTTGTCCTCAACTTATGACAAATTTCTGTTTTTAAGTGAGATGTTGGTTAAGTGAGTTTTGCCCCACGCTACGGCTTCCCTTGCCATGGCCGTTAAGCAAATCACGCCGTTGTTAGGTTGGCAACACGGTTGTTAAGTGAATCCGGCCTCCCCCGTTAACTTTAATAATAATAACAATAAGAAAGTCGGAAGGGACCTTGGAGGTCATCTAGTCCAACCCCCTGCTTTGTTGGTCAGAAGGTCGCAAAAATGGACCACGTGAGACCCCAGGATGCTGCGACCATCGTAAATATGAGTCAGAGGTCGAGCGTCTGAATTTGGATCACGTGACCTATGGGGGATGTTGCAACGGTCATTAAGGTGAAAAAGGGTCGTAAGTCGCTTTTTCCAGTACTGTCATAAGTCCGAACGGTCACTAAACGAACTGTCCTCCGCTTACCGTGGTTTGTCTAGCGACCAAAGTTGCAACGGCACTGGGAAAAACTGAATTATGACCCTTTTCCACACTTACGACCGTTGTAGCCATTCCCAGGGGGTCATGTGATCCAAGATTCAGCTACTTGGCAACTGACTTCTATTTATGATGGTTGCAGCATCCCGGTGTGTGTGGGTGTGTGTGTGTGTGTGTGTGTGTGTGTGTGTGTGTGTGTGTGTGTGACGTGACCTTCTAACCAGCAATGTCAATGGGGGAAGCAGGCCTAGACCATTTCAGACAAATGGTTGTCCAGTCTCTTCTTAGAAACCTCCAGTGTTGGAGCATTCACCGCTTCTGGAGGCAAGGAGTTCCACTGGTTAATTGTTCTCACTGTCAGGAATAGAATAGAATAGAATAGAATAGAATAGAATAGAATAGAATAGAATAGAATAGAATAGAATAGGTTGCTTGTCTCCTTGATTAGTTTCCCTCCGTTGCTTCTTGTCCTGCCTTCAGGCGCTTTGGAGAATAGCTTGACTCCCTCTTCTTTGGGGCAGCCCCTGAGATATTGGAACACTGCTATCATGTCCCCCCTCGTCCTTCTCTTCGTTAAAGTAGACATCCCCAATTCTAGCAACCGTTCCTTATATGTTTTAGCCTCCAGTCCCCTAATCATCTTTGTTGCTCTTCTTTGTACTCTTTCTAGAGTCTTAACATCTTTTTTATATTGTGGTGACCAAAACTGGATGCCGTATTCCAAGTGTGGCCTTACCAAGGCATTGAAGAGTGGTATTAATACTTCACGTGATCTTGATTCTATCCCTCTGTTAATGCAGCCTAGCACTGTGTTGGCCTTTTTGGCAGCTGCAGCACACGGCTGGCTCCTATTTAGGTGATTGTCTACTAGGACTCCGAGGTCCCTCTCACAGTTACTACTATTGAGCATGGTGCCACCTATGCTGTACTTGTGCATTTGTTTTTTCTTGCCTAAATGTAGAACCTTGCTTTGTTCACCATTGAATTTCATTTTGTTAGTTAGTGCCCAGTGTTCAAGTCTGTCCAGATCCTTCTGTATCCTAAGCCTGTCTTCTGGAGTGTTGGCTATTCCTGCCAGCTTGGTGTCGTCTGCAAATTTGATGAGTTCCCCATCTATCCCCTCATCCAAATCGACTATTGAGCAAGGTACCCCCTATACGATACCTGTGCATTTGTTTTTTTCTTGCCTAAATGTAGAACCTAACTTAATGCCTGTGGCAAAAAAATGGGGCAAGACCCGCCTAACCGACGTCTCGCTTAGCAATATCAATTTTGGGCTCACCTGTGACCGTAAGTCAAGGGTTACCTGTATGTCAAGTTGAGAAAGACAGGGCTGTTTAAGGACGGCCCATCGTAGCCTTAAACATCCTGGAAATTAAAAAAAAGAAAAAAGAAATCTTAGCAACCTCCAAGCGGAAGGAATTGTACTTCAGCCAAGACGAAGCCCGCTCAATCAGGATGGCGAGCCGCCTCTTTGCACAGCAAAATTAGGAACTCCGAGCTAATCAGTTCAGTCATCATAAGATGCTCGGTAAGATGATGTGGAATGAATCCCTGGGTGTACATTAAACCGTCTTGGAGAGAGGAAAATGTTATCGTTACGGTCAACTCTTCATGCCCAGAAGCTGCCTGTGCCAACACCGCCCTCCACGCAGCTGGAGAAGGTGACACTGGCCAGCAAGGTGGCTCGGGAGACCGGTGGAGAGGTGTTTATTCCTTCTTCCTTCCTTCCTTCCTTCCTTCCTTCCTTCCTTCCTTCCTTCCTTCCTTCCTTCCTTCCTTTATTTCTTCCTTCCTTTCTTCCTTCCTTTCTTTCTTTATTTCTTCCTTCCTTTCTTCCTTCCTTCCTTTCTTCCTTTATTTCTTCCTTCCTTTCTTCCTTCCTTTCTTTCTTTATTTCTTCCTTCCTTCCTTTCTTCCTTCCTTCCTTCCTTCCTTCCTTTCTTCCTTTATTTATTTATTTATGAGACTTATATACCGCTTGAAGTGCAAGCACTCTCTAAGCGGTGTACACCAGTAAGCAATGTATATATATATTTACGTTGCCCCCAACAATCTGGGTCCTCATTTTACCTACCCCGGAAGGATGGAAGGCTGAGTCAACCTGGAGCCGGTGAGATTTGAACCGCTGACCTGCTGAACACAGTCAGCTAAAGTGGCCTGCAGGACTGCACTCTAACTGCTGCGCCACCTCGGCTCATTCCTTCCTTCCTTCCTTCCTTCCTTCCTTCCTTCCTTCCTTCCTTCCTTCCTTCCTTCCTTCCTTCCTTCCTGCCTTTCTTTCTTTCTTTCTTTCTTTCTTTCTTTCTTTCTTTCTTTCTTTCTTCCTTCCTTCTTTCCTTCCTTCCTTTCTTTCTTCTTTCTTTCCTTTCCTTTCTTCCCTCCTTCCTTCCTTCCTTCCTTCCCTTCCTTCCTTCCTTCCTTCCTTTCTTTCTTCCTTTCTTTCTTCCTTCCTTCTTTCCTTCCTTCCTTCCTTTCTTTCTTCTTTCTTTCTTTTCCTTTCCTTTCTTCCCTCCTTCCTTCCTTTCTTCCTTCCTTTCTTCCTTCCTTTCCTTCCTTCCTTCCTCCCTCCCTCCCTCCCTCTCTTCCTTCCTTCCTTCCTTCCTTTCTTTCTTTCTTTCTTTCTTTCTTTCTTTCTTTCTTTCTTTCTTTCATTCTTTCTTTCTTTCTTCAATTCAGTTTTACTGATTGGTTCCATTCAGTTCTCAGCACTGGGAGGCTTGCCATTCCAAAATCCTAAAACATCCCTTGTCTGAAATGGTATAGGTTCTCCTGCCTGAGCAGGGGGCTGGACTAGAAGACCTCCAAGGTCCCTTCCAGTTCTGTTCCTGTTCCTGTTCTGTTCTATCGTGGGAAGCCAGCCCCTCCCAGAGAAAGAAATATTAAAAGGGCAGGAAAATATATTTCCTCCAAGGACCTTGAAGAGGTAGGAAAGCATGCCCTGTTTTTCTTAATAGCTCCAGGTCTCCCTTCCCCAAGCAGAAAGCAGCTCTATAGATGTAAATCCAGGGAGCTAGGAGATTAAGAAGACAAAGACCTAAAATCTACATACCCCATCCAAACTCTAAGAGTCATCAGCCCCAGGGAAGCAGGATATGACCTTTGGACATAATAAGATTAACCCATCACCAGCAGAATACCAGAAAGGCACATGCAGACTCAGGTCAAAATTCATGCCACAGGAACAACTCCAAACAAAAGGCTCCAGAGGTATAAAAACCCACTCCCTATATGTGCTCAATCCTTTTTTTCACTTCTCTTTCCTGCCAGAACCATCTTCCTGTCTGGCTCTCCTCTCCAATAAACTGCAACCTTCTTCCCAAAGCAGTTGCCATGTTTATTCCCAGCTTGGATGAACCACGATGAAGACTTTCCTTCCAGAACTATTCTATTCTATTCTATTCTATTCTATTCTATTCTATTCTATTCTATTCTATTCTATTCTATTCTATTTATTCTATTCTATTCTATTCTATTCTATTCTTACCATTACTCTACTTCTATTCCATTCCATTCTATATTCTATATTCTATATTCTATTCTATTCTATTCTATTCTATTCTATTCTATTCTATTCTATATTATTCTATTATATTCTATATTCTATTCTATATTCTATATTCTATTCTATTCTATATTCTATATTCTATATTCTATTCTATTCTATTCTATTCTATTCTATTCTATTCTATTCTATTCTATTCTATTCTTTCTCCTATTCTATTCAATTCTATATTCCATTCCATTCTCTATTCTATTCTATTCTATTTTCTGTTCTGTTCTGTTCTACTAGTTCTTTTCTTCTAGTTCTGTTCTAATTTTTCTATTCTATTCTATTTTCTGTTCTACTACTTTTATTCTTCTAGTTCTATTCTAGTTATTCTATTCTGTTCTGTTCTGTTCTGTTCTATTTTCTGTTGTGTTCTACTAGTTTTATTCTTCTATTCTATTCTATTCTATTCTATTCTATTCTATTCTATTCTATTCTATTCTATTCTATTCTACATTCAACAATATTGCTTTGGAGAGTAGGCCCCCCCCATCCTTGTAGGAACCCCTCAGATATTGGAAGGCTGCTATCATGTCACCCCTAGTCCTTCTTTTCAACCATTCTTCCTATGTTTTAGCCTCCAGCCCACTAAATTTATTTCATTATAAATAAATACAAGCAACAGCTGTGATGATTAATCAAGTAACAGTAAAGACAAGGAACGGGGCCCTTAAAGCCTTCTCAGCAGCAGGCCTGGGTACCTAGCCAAGGTTTTAGAACATTTATTGGTTTATTTTATAAAATTTATAGGACGTCCATGTTACTTGGACAGCTTACCCGGAAGATAAAAACTATACCGTATAAGCTAAAAACATAAATAAGTTAACACAAAGTCCCATCATGACCTACAAAAGGCTAACGTGGTGGGAGCCCGACATGCCTACGTCCCATCTCTCAGTGCACAAATACACACAAACACAATAGTTGCACTCAGGTTGGTGAAGCTAACCTGTTTCAAACAGACTTGGAAGGCCGGATCAGCCCTGTCTGCACGTCGGTCTGAATCAAGGCTGGGCAATTATAGCTAGTCCTTGTCTTAACAACAGTTTGTTTAGTGGCGATTCAAAGTTACAACAACGGCGCTGAAAAAAGGGGACAGGACCGTTTTTCACAGTTAATGACTGCTGCAGCATCCCCCGTGGGTCAGGTGATCCAAATTCACAAGCTTGGCAACTGACTCGTATTTACGACCGTTGCTGTGTCCCAAGTTCCCCTTTTGTGAACTTCTGACATGCAAAGACACTGGGGGAAATAGAATCACTTAACAGCTGGGTTACTTCACTTATCAACTGCAGTGATTGACTTAGATTAGATAACCTTTATCGTCATTTTTTTTCCCTGTGGGCACAACGGCACACATTAAAAATGAAATTGAGAGGCTTGCTCTCAAAGTGTACACATACAGAACACACGTTTAAAACGTACTCTATACAACATATGTACAACATATGAATATTTACATGTTACTTATATGTAAGGGTGTATAGACCTACACCCTTACATATAAGTAATATGTAAATATTAATCACCGTCCATCTTGAATACATAACGGAAGGAGGACGCTTGAGAGTTCAACAAGGTTAATACTGTATGGAACCAAACTGTGACTGAATCTGGATGTTCTGCTTTGGATACCATGAAGCCCCCCCCCTCCCAGAAGGTAACAAAGAAAACAGGTTGTGTAGTGTCCCAGACAATCTTGCAGACTCTGCTCAAGCAATGCTTCTGTGCTATGTCCTGGATCAGTGGTTCTCAACCTGTGGGTCGGGACTCCATTTGGGGTCGAACGACCATTTCACGGGAGTCGCCAAACAAGGCTGTCCGCCATTTTTCCCCCTTTTCTTTGGCCACGCCCCTGGCACCCAGTGATGTATAAGTGGGTTGGGGGTCACCACAACATGGGGAACTGTATTATGGGGTCGCAGCATTAGAAAGGTTGAGAACCACTGTCCTGGATGGGAGGGAGGGAACTGCTAATGATCTTTTCTGCCGTCCTCACCACTCTCTGCACCGCCTTCCTGTCTGAAGCAGGGATGCCTCCAAACCAGACTGTGATGCCATACGACAGGATGCTCTCGATCGTCCCCCTGTAGAAAGTGGTCAGGACAGGGGAAGAAAGATGTGCTTTTCTCATGCGACGCAGAAAATGCAGGTGCTGCTGTGCCCGCTTCACCAGTGTCTCGCTGTTGAGCGACCAGGCCAGCCTACTCGCTAGCTGCACACCCAGGAATTTGATGCTGGTAACCCTCTCCACCGGTGAATCATTAATGCACAGAGAAGTCTGGCTGTGCCTGCCTTTTCTGAAATCAACAATGATCACTTTGGTTTTCCCAGTATTTAAAACTAGGCTGTTTTCCTTGCACCAGTTCACCAAACCCTCAAGCTCCTTTTGGTAAGCACCCTCATTGTCGTCGTGAAATTGAAAAAAACAAAACAAAGTGGAAACAATCCAGGTGGGTTGGACAGGAACAGCTCAAGGACCAGATGTGGGCCCAGAGCTTATAAAATGCCCACGTGTGGTTTGAGCAATGCGTAGGAAGAATCTGGTACTTGAATTCCCTCAGGTAAGGTGTGAACTTGGTCTTGCAGTGAATTCTTGCAGTGAGCTCGTGGCTTATCCTGGAATCCTCCTGGGTACAAATCCACCCCCACCCCCGCCCCCAGAGTAAGGGCAACGGATGCCTAGCGGACTTTGCCAACTCCGCAGGGAAAGCGTCAGGCAGTCGGATCCATCTCTCCCTTTCATTCAGAGACTTGGTATGTAGCCACATTAATTTTCACCTAGCGCTCAGAAGCACACTGAGCCAGTGGTGGCCTTAGCAAAGCCCCAGTGAGGAGATGGAGAAATGACACATCTCGTCAACAGGCAGGCTGCAGAAAAAAGAAAAAAAAAGAAAGGAAGGAAGGAAGGAAGGAAGGAAGGAAGGAAGGAAGGAAGGAAGGGAAAGAAAGGAAGGAAGGAAGGAAGGGAAAGAAAGAAAGAAAGAAAGAAAGAAAGAAAGAAAGAAAGAAAGAAAGAAAGAAAGAAAGAAAGAAGCAGAGAATATAAAGCCTCTGTTTTTTGAGGGTGGGATCCTTCTGTTGGAGCAGATTTTTCCTTGCCACCTCCCCCTCTCACGCACCCCTCTGAGTCTCCCCCCCACCCCGCTAGGCAGGGAGAGCCATTGGCTTTGAACTCTGACTTGATGATAATTAAGCTCCTTCTCTCCCTCCCTCCCTCCCTCCCTCTCCCTCCCCTACCCCTCCCACTTCTGCTGTGAGCACAGTGTGATGCTGAGGCAGCTGGCTGCAACCTTGGCATTTATTGAGTGCAAAGTAATAATTTATTGTCGTTGGCACGCTCAAAAGCCATCTTCATTATCCCGCAGATCCAAAAAGGCCCGGAGAATAGATGGGAGTCTTTAAATTGGTGGGTTTTTTTGGGGGGGGGAAGGCGCAGGCCGAAAAGACGGCGGTGTGCGTAGCGAGAGAGCAGAAAGCCCCATACCCCAAAGGTCCAGCGTCCCAGTCTCGGTGGCCAAGCCCTCCTCCCCTCTCCTTAGCAGATCTCTCCCCACCCACCCCACCCCCTTTCCAACTCCAACTTATAAGGAGCTTCGGTTACGTCTGTCGGGGTCTCACTTGTGCACAGTTCTCCAAAGTGGGGCTGTCGTGTAAGACTTGTAGGCGGGAGATGAGAACACAACTTCGTGCTTGCTCGCGCCTGCCTCTTTTTTTTTTTAAACCGGGACAAAGAGCCACCTCGTTTTTCCGGCTGGAGCTCCCCAAAGATACGAAGAGAGCCAGGGCTCTCGATTCTTCTTCCTCTCCCACTCCGATAAACACACAAACACACACACACACACACACACACACACACACACACACATACCGGCCTGCCTCTCCCCCACCCCAAAAAGAGCGACCGCCTGGAGGGATTGCCAGACGGCCGGGGGGGGGGGAGAGAGAGGGGTGAAGGAGGGGGGGGGCGGCCGTAGAGATTGGCCAGGCGCTCTACTCGGAGGTTTACGGTAGGGAGCTGTTCTTCAGCACCAGACGCCCGGCCATCCCCGGCGCAGACGCTAGGCGCTGTCCGCGGTGCTGAACGGGAGCCGCGTTCGCCGGCGGAAGATCGCGGATGGGCTGGCGACCCCCATCCCCGCTCGTCGGGAAGCGCCGACCCAGGTTGAGCCCAGCGCGGCCGCTTCGCCCTGAAGACGGGAAGGCGGCGACTAGGAGACCGGCCAGCTTCGGGGGCGCTGCTGCGGGCCCCCTGCCCCCTCCCCCCGGCATGAGCTGCTTTGGGGAGCGCCGCGCCGCCGAGGACAGCCTCCCGCTACCACAATCCCGCCGTCTCCATCGCCACAGACGCCGCCAGGCGATGAAGGCGCTTCTGGCGTTCTGCCTCCTCTTCGCCGCCTTTGCCGGGGCCCAGGCACAAGGTAGGCACCGCGGGCAGCAGCGGAGGGACTGCTCGGCCTCTGGCGGTTAGGGGGAAGGGGATCCTTTGGGTGTGGGTGTGGGGGTCAGGACTGAAGGAAGGGGAAGGCAGGAGAGAAAGAGAAAAGGGCAAAAGAGATGCGTTCCCCGTTTGGTCAATCGCGGCGGCTGCTACTTGCCCAACACCCCCATCGCTACCCAGGGCCCCCCTCTAGGTTTGGGTCAGGGCATCCCCCCCCCCAGCTGCTGAGGGGGGGGTTGAGAAGTGACGAGGAGGTCATTTTAAAACTCTCTCTCTCTCTCTCTCTCTCTCTCTCTCTTTCTTTCTCACGGCTGTTCTGCCGTAGCTTTCCCTCCGGCTCAAATCCTTTCACAAGGCAATTTGCCCTCTCTCGCTCCATCTTCCTCGGCCAGACCTGCCAGCGAAGCGCCAGGCAGGAGCTTTCGGTCGCTAAGCTGAGGTGGGCTCCTGGCAACGGTGGTGGCAGCGGTGGGCGAGGAGGGGGCGGTGTGGCGTCCTTTCTCCAAGGACAGAGAAGCTTGTCAGGCTAGCGGGGCCAGCAAAGGATCCCCTGTCGGGCCAAACTTCTCCAAGTTTGTGTCGTCAGGACTTTTTTTTAGGGGGGGGGGGAGGAAGGAGAGGCAACCCCAGCAGGACCCCCTTCGGAAGCCACAGGTGCCCGGATGGCCCCACCCTCCTTCCACGGATATTGTCCGATCTCTCCTTGAGAACGAATCCCGTCTCTCATCTCAGTTTCGCCCAGCCCAGCTTGGTCGCTATTTAAACCCGGGTTCACGCCTGTGATATTTCACTGTACCCACAGAAAAACAAGGATATTTTAGGAGCTGGACGGGGGGGGGGAGAGAACACAGTTGGGAACCCCAGGTTCTGTCTTTGTTGGGGGGGGGGCGAAGCGAAGGAGCTGATCTTTTGTTGAAATTCTCTGTGTATTTTGAGCGCCCGTATTTGTCACGTTCACCGGAAGCCCTGGTTGTTGGGATTTCTCTCCCATTAACTTAGTTTACAAATCAGGACCGAGGTGGCAAATAGCACCACAATAAATGAACACATACACACAGAGAGAGGGGGGGAGGGAGGGAGGGAGAGAGAGGGAGAGAGAAAGAGAGAAAAAGAGGGTGAGAGAGGGAGAGAGGGGGGAGAGAGAGAGAAAGAGAGAGGGGAGGGAGGGAGGGGAGAGAGACGGGGGAGGGAGAGAGACGGGGGCAGAGAGAAAGAGAAAAAGAGGGATAGGGGGGAGATAGAAAGAGAGAGAGAAAGAGAGGGGAGGGAGGGGGAGAGAGGGGAGAGAGAGAAAGAGAGAAAAAGAGGGAGGGGGGGAAGAGAGAAAGAGAGGGGAGGGAGAGAGGGGGAGAGAGAGAAAGAGAGAAAAAGAGGGAGAGAGAAAGAGAGAGAAAGAGAAAAAGAGGGAGAGAGAAAGAGAGAAAAAGAGGGAGAGGGGAGAGAGAGAAAGAGAGAAAGAGAGGGGAGGGAGAGAGAGAGGGGGGAGAGAAAGAGGGAGAGAGAAAGAAAGAGAGAGAAAAAGAGGGAGAGGGGAGAGAGAGAAAGAGAGAAAAAGAGGGAGAGAGAAAGAGAGAAAAAGAGGGAGAGGGGAGAGAGAGAAAGAGAGAAAAAGAGGGAGAGAGAAAGAGAGAGAAAGAGAAAAAGAGGGAGAGAGAAAGAGAGAAAAAGAGGGAGAGGGGAGAGAGAGAAAGAGAGAAAGAGAGGGGAGGGAGAGAGAGAGGGGGGAGAGAAAGAGGGAGAGAGAAAGAAAGAGAAAGAGAGAGGGAGAGGGAAGGAGAGGGGGAGAGAGAAAGAGAGAAAAAGAGGGAGAGAGAAAGAAAGAGAAAGAGAGAGGGAGAGGGAGGGAGAGAGAGGGAGAGAGAGAAAGAGAGAAAAAGAGGGAGAGAGGGGGAGAGAGAAAAAGAGGGAGGGAGAGAGCTGTTTCTGCAATCTGCATTTTGGGTTGCTGGAGAGGAAGGTCCCACTCCCCAGATCTCAAGCAGAATTCAGGAAGATTTAGAAATCATTTTTTGACCGTGAGTGACAGGCGAGGGCTCCCTGGTTAACAGGTACGGAGCCTCCCTGTCCTTAATTGGCAAGGGAGGAACACAGCTGGATTTACTTCTGAGTAAACACATCAAGATTGAGTTGCCTGTGGCTCTCAACAGGAGCCTCTTTCAGGCAACAGCATCTGTTGTGAGCTTGTTGATAAGACGGGCAGGCAAGCTAAGCGAAGGTTAAAAAAGAAAATAAAGCCCTTGGTTGGGTGGTCTTTTTTTCAAAGACACCCCAGGTATAAATCTCCAGAATGTGTAAATTGTTACCTTCTCAATCCTGGCAGTCCTGCGAAAGGGTTCGGGAGGGAATGGGTTTTTCACGGTGCTTGCATTCTCACGACACCCCATAACCCGATCAGACAAAGACACAAAAGGCTTTGCACAACCTGCCAAGCTGGGATGGAGTTAATCCTGATTAAAGGGTTGTTGTTGTTGTTTTTTTTTTTTTTGTGGCTTAAGAGGATGCACGAACGCACAGCCCGCCCGCCGGCGAGTCTGTGGTTCAACTTTGTTTGTGTAAATCCAGAAAAAAAAAAAAAGGTCTTAATTTAGCTATCAGGTCAAGCGTCCTGCAGACGGGCAGTCAATGCGTTGCAAAGGTTAATAGCTTTCCCATCCATACGTCAGGAGGACAGCCGTGTTTTTGATTTATCGCCAAGGATCATTGAAATAAGGAGACTGGGGTCATTGAAATAAGGAAACTGGGGTCATTGAAATCACTTGAGGGTGTCTTCGTTGTAACATTTAAGCCTCCTGCCCCCCCCCCCAAATAAATAAACAATAAATTGCTGATCCTTACTCTTAAATATATATATATATTAGGTAACTCGGATTAGAGAGCGATGCTTGCGAAGGCTAAATGTGCCATCTGGAAATGGAATTCATGCTCTCCGCAATTCCTAACTAGCAACCTTCAAAAAAAGGTTCAATTGCACAGTGGCTTAAGAGCTCTAGATTCCGAAGGATTTAGCCAGCAATTAATCCGGGATTTTCCCTTCCTTTAGCAAACTCGATGGTTGGCCTGGGTGCTCTTTCCGACTTGATCTATTTTCTAGAAATACATGCGGGTCGTGGCTCGGGGGTCACTTTCCTTAATTGCTCGAAACGTCGGCCTGTTTGGCGTTGCGTTAACCCACAAAAGTCACCCATGAACCCAGGCTGGGAAAATCCTGCCATTGGGGGCTCACGATTGTCTGCCGGGACAGCCAAAGGATCTTGAATGCTGCAGGAGAGGGATCGTTAAGAAGGTCGGCCTTCAGCAAAAATTCCTTCCTTCCTTCCTTCCTTCCTTCCTTCCTTCCTTCCTTCCTTCCTTCCTTCCTTCCTTCCGTCCTTCTCCCACTTTTCCTTCCTTCCTTCTTCTCCCACTTTTCCTTCCTTCCTTTCTTCTGTCTCCCACTTTTCCTTCCCTCCCTCCTTCCTTCCTTCCTTCTCCCATTCTTCCTTCCTTCCCTCCTTCTCCCACTTTTCCTTCCTTCCTTCCTCCTTCTCTGCCTCCCTTTTTTCCTTCCTTCCTTCCTTCTCCCACTTTTCCTTCCTTCTCTTCTCCCTCTTTTTCCTTCTTTCCTTCCTTCCTTCCCTCTTTCTCCCTCTTTTCCTTCCTTCTCCCACTTTTCCTTCCTTCTCCTATTCTTCCTTCCTTCCCCCACTCTTCCTTCCTTCTTTCTCCCATCCTTCCTTCCTTCCTTCCTTCTCCCACTTTTCCTTCCTTCCTTCCTCCTTCTCCTTCTCCCTCTTTTTTCCTTCCTTCCGTCTTCCACTTTTCCTTCCTTCCTCCTTCTCTTTCTTCCTCTTTTTTCCTTCATTCCTTCCTTCTTTCCTTCATTCCTTCCTTCTCCCACTTTTCCTTCCTTCCTCCTCCTTCTCCCTCTTTTTTCCTTCCTTCTCTCTTCTTCCTTCGTCCCTCCCTCCCTTCCAAAGGACAGATTGCTCTTTCTCTCTTTCCTGATACAACAGGGACTTTATTTCTGGCTCAAGAACTGATGGCCAGGTAGATTTGGAGCCCTCAGAGCCTCACCTGCTGCTTTGTCATCAGGCAAGCCATTTAAATACCGGGCATCTCAGGTGCCCAACTCCTTAGAAAAGAGGCACAATCTTGTGTGGAAAGGAAGCATCCCTTTTCTAACATGCCTGCTGTGGAACTGCACACCTGAAGTCCGGATTGTGGTTTTTCCAAAGACAGCCCCCCCCCACCTTAGGGATGCTCTTTAAAATGTCAGCGGCCACCAGCCCTATATTTTGCCTCCGGAAACCCACAGTAGACTTCCCTGGAGACGAATCAGTGCTGCTGCCTGTGCAGTTCATTGGTGCCACTTCAGCCCTGATCCTATCCTTGGCCACGAATGGAGGATGAACGGATGGATTGACAGCTGAGGAAGAATCTGAGTTTCAGGTTTCTTGCAAATCCCATTTGATCCTGGCTCCAGTATAAACTCTCTTCCCAGGCAGGCTGACTCCAGGGGCACAATTTACTCGGAGGTTGTTGAGACTCTTGTAAAGAGACAAGGCAGGATTTGGGGAACACCCCCCCCCCATTCCCAGCTGGGGACCCAGCAGTCCTTTGGTGCTCACCTGCTGTGTGTCTCTCCAGCGGGATTAACCGAGTGGATTTTTGCTTTCCGGAGGCAGGAAATTCCAGCCTTCAGGACTCAGCCGTTAGGAGAACACGGACAGGCCCAGCATCCTTCCAGATGTGATGGGATTGCTTTCTCCCAGCCAAGCTGTCCAAAGGCTGTTGGAATCCTGGGAACTGCCATCCCCAAACATCTGGAGAACCTCAGCAGCAGGAAACGAGCAGCTTCTGTTAGGGCTGGCTGGACCCCCCCCAAAAAAGCTTGCAAACGGATCTGTCCAGGAGTTTCTCCCCCCCCCCCCCCACAACAGATTGATTTGCTCCTGTGCCTCCCTGGACAGGATCCAAGGGGAGGTAATCCCTCCTGGATAAAATGCAAGGGAATGAGTCTTAACGAGAGCCAGGGCGGGTGTGGGGGGACATGCTTTGTAAAGGTTTTTGCTCGGAATTGATTTTTTATTATCCTTTCTAAGAAAGATCTATAGGCTGGGAAGGTGGAAGAGAACGAATTAGCCTCCAATTTAGGCACTCCAAACACTGAAACCTGAGGTTAATCAATGAAGATGATTAGCAGGGAGAATCAAAACGGATTTCAAAATCATGCTGCAGAAGGGCAGGCCTTCCTAGCTGCCTTTACGAGGCCCCCAGGGGATGGTAAGGTGTGATTTTCAACACACCTGAGCAAGAAACAAGGCCTGGGGGGGGTCATAAATACAGGGAATAGGTGAGGGAGAGAATCAACATTCAGAACCGTCCCTGCGTGTCTTTCCCAGCTGACCCCAAGGTTTTGGAGACTGGACTTTGTCCAGTGTTGGCTGAAATGGCCTCTATGAATTCTTCTTGACCTTAGCACTTGGAAATGGGACTTCAACTCCCAGAATTCCCCAGCCAGTTTGCTTGAAGAGTGTAATAGCACTCAGACTTATATACCGCTTGACAGGGCTTTACAGCCCTCTTTAAGAGGTTTAAAGAGTCAGCCTATTGCCCCCAAGGATATGGGTCCTCATGGGTGGGCTACAACTCCCAGAATTCCCCAGCCAGCATGCTTTAAGAGGGGTGGGCTTCTCCTCCCAGAATTTGCCAGCCAGAATGATTTAAGAGGGGTAGATCTCCACTCCCAGAATCCCCCAGACAGCCTGCTTTAAGAGGGTGGACTTCCATTCCCAGAATCCCCCAGACAGCCTGCTTTAAGAGGGGTGAACTTCCACTCCCAGGATTCCTCAGCATGTTGAACTCCACACGTTAAAATTGCCAAGGTTAAGAAACGCAGGCTTATATGATGCAGAATTATTTTGTGTCTATGTGTGTGTGTGTGTGTGTGAGAGAGAGAGAGAGAGAGACAGAGAGGAAGAGTGAGAGAGAGAGAGAGAGAGAGAGAGAGAGAGAGAGAGAGAGAGAGAGAGAGAGAGAGAGAGACAGAGAGAGAAAAAAACAGGGAGAAATAAAAAGAGAAAGAAAGAGGGAGTCAAGCTGTTCTCCAAAGCGCCTGAAGGCAGGACAAGAAGCAACGGGTGGAAACTCATCAAGGAGAGAAGCAACCTGGAATTAAGGAGAAACTTCCTGACAGTGAGAACAATTAACCAGTGGAACCACCTGCCTCCAGAAGCAGTGAATGCTCCAACACTGGAGGTTTTTAAGAAGAGACTGGACAGCCATTTGTCTGAAATGGTATGGGGTTTCCTGCCTGAGCAGGGGGTTGGACTCAATGACCTCCAAGGTCCCTTCCAACTTTATTATTATTATTATTATTATTATTATTATTATTATTATTAGCGAAACAAGTGAGAGAGAAAGAGAGAGGGGGAAAGGGAGAACGAGAGAGAGAGAGAGAGAAAGAGAGAGAGAGAGAGAGAAAGGGAGAGAAAGAGAGAGAAAAAAAGAGAGAAAGAGAGTGAGAAAGAGAGAGAGAGAGAGAAAGGGAGAGAAAGAGAAAGAGAGAGAGAGAGAGAGAGAGTGAGAGAAAAAGAGAGAGAGAGAAAGGGAGAGAAAGAGAGTGAGAGAGAGAAAGAGAAAGAGAGAGAAAGAGAGAGAAAGAGAGAGAAAGATAGTGAGAGAAAAAGAGAGAGAGAGAGAAAGAGAGAGAGAGAAAGAGAGTGAGATAAAAAGAGAGAGAGAGAAAGGAAGAGAGAGAGAGAGAGAAAGGGAGAGAAAGAAAGAGAGAGAAAGGGAGAGAAAGAGAGAGAGAGAGAAAGAGAGAAAGAAAGAGAGAGAGAAAGATAGTGAGAGAAAAAGAAAGAGAGAGAGAGAGAAAGATAGTGAGAGAAAAAGAGAGAGAGAGAAAGAGAGAGAAAGAGAGTGAGAGAAAAAGAGAGAGAGAGAAAGGGAGAGAGAGAGAAAGGGAGAGAAAGAAAGAGAGAGAGAGAGAAAGGGAGAGAAAGAGAGAGAGAGAAAGAGAGAAAGAAAGAGAGAGAGAAAGATAGTGAGAGAAAAAGAGAGAAAGAGAGAGAGAGAAAGATAGTGAGAGAAAAAGAGAGAGAGAGAAAGAGAGAGAGAGAAAGAGAGTGAGAGAAAAAGAGAGAGAGAGAAAGGGAGAGAAAGAAAGAGAGAGAGAGAAAGGGAGAGAAAGAGAGAGAGAGAGAAAGAGAGAAAGAAAGAGAGAGAGAGAAAGATAGTGAGAGAAAAAGAGAGAAAGAGAGAGAGAGAGAAAGATAGTGAGAGAAAGAGAGAGAGAGAAAGAGAGAGAAAGAGAGAGAGAGAGAAAGAGAGAAAGAAAGAGAGAGAGAAAGATAGTGAGAGAAAAAGAGAGAAAGAGAGAGAGAGAAAGATAGTGAGAGAAAAAGAGAGAGAGAGAAAGAGAGAGAGAGAAAGAGAGTGAGAGAAAAAGAGAGAGAGAGAAAGGGAGAGAAAGAAAGAGAGAGAGAGAAAGGGAGAGAAAGAGAGAGAGAGAGAAAGAGAGAAAGAAAGAGAGAGAGAGAAAGATAGTGAGAGAAAAAGAGAGAAAGAGAGAGAGAGAGAAAGATAGTGAGAGAAAGAGAGAGAGAGAAAGAGAGAGAAAGAGAGTGAGAGAAAAGAGAGAGAGAGAAAGGGGAGAGAGAGAAAGGGAGAGAAGAAAGAGAGAGAGAGAAAGGGAGAGAAAGAGAGAGAGAGAGAAAGAGAGAAAGAAAGAGAGAGAGAAAGATAGTGAGAGAAAAAGAGAGAAAGAGAGAGAGAGAGAGAGAGAGAGAGAAAGATAGTGAGAGAAAAAGAGAGAGAGAAAAAGAGAGAGAGAGAAAGAGAGTGAGAGAAAAAGAGAGAGAGAGAAAGGGAGAGAAAGAAAGAGAGAGAGAGAAAGGGAGAGAAAGAGAGAGAGAGAGAAAGGGAGAGAAAGAGAGAGAGAGAGAAAGACAGAAAAAAAGAGAGAGAGAAAGATAGTGAGAGAAAAAAAGAGAGAGAGAGAGAGAGATAGTGAGAGAAAAAAAAAGAGAGAGAGAGAGAGAGAGAGAAAAAGAGTGAGAGAAAAAGAGAAAGAGAGAGAGAGAGAAAAAGAGAGAGAGAGAAAGGGAGAGAAAGAGAGAGAAAGAGAGAGAAAGAGAGCTCCTGTGCATAAAGGCGACTGTTCCTTGGGATTTCTCATTTGCAAAGCCCAGGCTCTCCGGCTGCACAACGCAAGGCTCCTTTCAGCTTTCGCAGCTCAAGGATGATCTGGCCAGCTCCCTCCCCCCCGTCCCCCCCCCTCAAATCCTCTGGCCAGATGGGCTTCACAGCTGTGCATCTTTGGACAAGTCAGCCGTGCCAAGCTTGGGGATGAGGGACCCGGCCAGCTTGGTGCCTGCTTATTTCCAAAACGAGGTCGCCCACGAGGAGAGCCTCCCCTAGGAGGCTGGCCTATGCACTGGGGCCTATGCACTGGGGCAGGCTGTGTGTGTGTTTGTGCCTGGGTGTCTGCGCCTGTGTGTGTCTTTGTGTTTGTGTCTAAGTAAGGAAAGCAAGCAGGGGTCCTGGCTAGAAAGCAGAGAATCAGAGATCCAGATGTTCTTTGCCAGAACCAGGTTGGAAAAGTCTTTAAAAACCTGTTTCTCTCTCTTCCCCCCCCCCGTTTTTGGGTTAGGGAGGGGGGAACGTTTCTTACATAACGTGATATGTTCCCTGGAGGCTTTTGTCTCTCACAGATGCTTCCGCCTTGACTTGGTTGCATTTTTTGTTCCAGCTGGTTTTCAATATTGCTTGCTGCCCAGAATCCTTAGGGCAGGGGTCTTCCAACTTGGCCCTTTGATGACCTGTGGACTTCAACTCCCAGAATTCCTCAGCCGGGATGCTTTAAGACAGGCGTCTTCTAACTTGGCCCTTTGATGACTTGTGGACTTCAACTCCCAGAATTCCTCAGGAAAGCTGGCTGAGGAATTCTGGGAGCTGAAGTCCACAAGTCATAAAAGGGCCAAGTTTGAAGACCCCTGCCTTAGGGAGTCAGGTGCTCTTTTAAATTAGATGGATAGATGGATAGATACAGGGTGGAGGGATGGAGGTAGGGATGGATGGATGGATGGATTTATGGAGAGATAAAGAGATAAGATGGATGGATAGATGGAGAAATAAAGAGATAGAGAGATTGGATAGATGGATGGATGAATGGATGGAGATTGGATGGATGGATGGAGGGAGGGAGGGATTTATGGGGGAGATAAAGAGGTAAGATGGATGGATGGATGGATGGAGAAATAAAGAGATAGAGAGATTGGATAGATGGATGGATGAATGGATGGAGATTGGATGGATGGATGGAAGGAGGGAGGGAGGGATTTATGGGGAGTTAAAGAGGTAAGATGGATGGATGGAGAAATAAAGAGATATTGGATAGATGGATGGATTTATGGAGAGATAAAGAGATTGGATGGATGGATGGATGGATGGATGGATGGATGGAGAGATAAAGAGATAGTAAAGGATGGATGGATAGATGAATGATAGATAGGAGGAAGAGTGAGAGAGAGAGAGAATCCCTTGATGAGTTAAAACACCTTGAATGAGATGGAATAATATACACCCTTAATTAACATACTGTGGAACTACAATACCCCAGTACCACAAAGCACATCTTGAGGACCAGCTGGAATCTAGGCAGAATCGGCCCCTAAGGCAGAAGTTCCTTATTCAATCCTTGGCCCTGGGTGCAAAATTTGGGGAAATCCATTCTCTGCCTGAGTCTCTGGACTGGGCAAGGCTGTGGTTTAAGCAAACTGTGGTAGCTCTCCAGATGTTTTATTGGTTGGTTGGTTTGTTCAGTTCCTGTATCTGCCCATCACGGCTGAGAGACTCTGGGTGGAAATTTCAAAGTGTCTAGGCTGGATCTCTGAACTGGCAACCCAAGGCTAACAGAAGTGAGAAAACAATAACAATCTCTTGGGTTTCCTGTGTTGAGGAAAAGTCTTCATCGGGGTTCAGTCCAAGCCGGGAATAAACAACATGGCGACTGCTTTGGAAAGAAGTTTACAGTTTATTGAAGCGGAGAGCCAGACAGAAAGATGGATTGGGAAGAAAAGAGAGTGAGCACATGTAGGGAATGGGTTTTTATACCCTCTGGAGCCTTTTGTTTGGAGTCGTTCCTGTGGCATGGACTTTGACCTGAGTTGGAGTGTGCCTTTCTGGTATTCTGACGGTGGTGGGTTAATCCTATTATGTCCCAAGGGTCCTATCCTGCTTCCCTGGGGCTGTGACTGATAACTCTTAGATTTTTGGTGTTGATTCTAGGGATCTTTCTTCCTAATTCCAGTTTCCTGATTCCAGTCTTTCTTACAAGATTATCATCTGCAATTCTGCAGTCTTGGTTTCTGTTTGAGACAGAGAGACTTGGGAGCGGGGTTGGTTTCTGCTTTTAAAATGCTTTAGGGAACTATATTTTGCCCTTTTAATATTTCCTTTTCTGGGGGGCTGACTTCCCACACCTACTTGAGCAGGGGGTTGGACTAGAAGACCTCCAGGATCCCTTTCAACTCTGTTACTCTGTTACTCTGTTACTCTGTTATTCTGTTATTCTGTTACTGTTATCTTGTTACTCTGTTATTCTGTTACTCTGTTGCTCTGTTATTTTGTTACTCTGTTGCTCTGTTACTCTATTACTGTTATTCTGTTACTGTTATTCTGTTACTCTGTTATTCAGTTATTCTGTTACTTTGGTTTTTTTTTATTGAAAAGTTTTATAAAAATTACAGTATACACCCCAAAACCCACCCACCCCTAAACCCCCCCTCTCCCTTCCCCACTTCCCAGTGCTGAGTACAGGGTTACAAATATAATAATCAAACTCTAACTAACTTTAACCAACTATATAAATAACCAAGTCCATAATGCGTTTTAACTCCCCTTTAACATAGGTATAAACAAATTAAAAATAAACATAATAATATAAATCAGTCAATATTATTAAACAATACGATATTCTATTATCTAGATGTAGGTCCAAGGGTGAAATCTGCAGGGTAGGAAAGCAAGAGCAGGACCAGAGCATCCCCTTAAAAAAAAAAAAAGAAGATTCACTCTTTCTGGACAAAAAGAGCTGTTAAGCTCTGGAACTGTCTGTCGAGATGGCCAGGGGTCTCCCCCTTGCTGGAGTTTCTCAAATGGGCAACCACAGTTAGGGATGGCTGGCCAGATTCCGGTGCTGAGTAGGGAACCAGCTAGATGACCTCAAGAGTTCGTGCTAGGCACGGCAATAGGCTGCGCAGGATCCTTGGGGGTAGGAAGTGTGCACTTATGAATGAATGAATGAATGAATGAATGACTCCATTGATCCATCAATCCATCCATCTGTTTTGCAGTAATTCAGTCACTCGCTAACAACACTGCCCGACGGTGATGGGCAGTTAAGCACAAAATATAAATGTACCGAAGTAGATCGATGGATTGACGGATTGACGGATGGATTGATTCGCTCATGTCAAGTCTGCGAAGCTCTTGTTTACTTACACACTTTATTTCTTTTTAACGCCGCTGTACAATGAGTCAAGGCGTGGAATAAGATAGATAGATAAATAAATAAATCTTCACAGACTCCAGACGCACAAATGGAGTAAACGAATGAACGAACGGGCTCCTTCATCCATCCACCCATCCACCCGTCAATCTCTTCTGTAGGAATTCAGTCCCAAAGCCAACAGCCAGGGCTTTGCAAGACTTTGGCATGAGTACGTACTATACAAATGGCTATACTGCAGGCAAAATAAAAATAAATGTGTTTTATTATCGATCCCTTCGTTTATTAAATTTATACGCTGCCCATCTCACTGCCCAAAGCGACTCTGGGTGGCTTGCCGTCCGATAAAAGCAGAAACATTTAAAAATGAAAATAAAATGAAAACGAACAAGGACCAGATTAAAAAGAGATCCCGCGTGCGTGCAATGCAGAGTATCTGCTTTCCTGCAGAACAAATGCGGGGTTATTCTGCAGGCTGCAATGGCTGGGCTGCCAAGAGATAGAGAAAAGGCGTGTTTTTTGGGGGGGAAGGGTTTGCAATCTTGCCGTTGCCTAGTTTTTTTTTTTCCCAGAGTGGCTGTCACAGGGAGCCATTTGTGCAAGGCGAGGGGCGGGGGTGGAGGGAAACAGGAGTGGGTGGGCCTCCCCTGCCTTTCCTGGTCTTACGTTATCCAAAGGAGAGCCGGATCCATCCGGGGTGCAATTTTAAGTGTCACCTGCTTGTCAGGGCGGATTAAGCCACCTCTGCCTGTTTCGTCATGGCTTGTGACAGCGCAGAGGGTAACCCTGGGTGACGGTGAAAGAGGGAGCGGGATCCAAGAGGATGGAGACTGTGAGAGATCCAGCCGGGTTGGGGGCTGTTTCCCTAAAGTCCCTAGGATTCTGCAGTTCGAAGGAAGGCCGAGAGTCTGGACGGTGGGCCCAAGGGCCAAGGGTGACTTCCGGCTGCAGAAGGTCAGCAAGGATTCAGCCCAACTGGAGTTCCCATCCTGGGAGGAAGTTTGGAGGGGGAGGGGGCATAAGAGAAAGAAGGAGCCCGCCTCGCGGGAAAATCTGCATTTTTATCCTAGGACAGGTCATGTAAGAGGGTGATTCCTGTCCTTGTGGCATTTGGACAGGCAATTTCAGCTCTCTCCCCGACAGCATGAAGTCTTGCTCTCCTTCCTTCCTTTTTTTTCTTTCTTTCCTTCTGTTCTTCCTTCCTTGTTTCTCATGTTCCATCTTCCCTTCCTCCCTGCCTCCCTCAATCTTTCCTCCCTCCCTCTCTTCCTCCTTTCTCATCTTCCCTTCCTTCCTTTCCTTCCTTCCTTCCATCCTTCCTAACACCCTTCTTAGTTACTTCCCTCCTTCCCTCCCTCCTTTTCTCCTCCCTCCCTCCCTCTCTATTTATTTACTTCCTATCTTCTTTTTCCTTTTCTTATTTTTCTTCTTTTCCTCCTTCCCTCCCTTCCCTTCTTTCTAATCTTCCTTCCTTCTTCTTCTCTTTCCTTCCTTCCCTTCCTTTCTCATCTTCCTCCCTTCCTTCTTCCCCTTTCTTTCCTTCTTCCTTCCTTCCTTCCTTCCTTCTTCCCTTCCTCCCTCTTTCTTTCCTTCCTCCTTCCTTCCCTCCTTTTTTCCTTCCCTTCCTCCTTTCTCATTTCTTCCCTTCCTCCCTTCCTCTCACCCTCCCTCCCTCCCTCCCTCCCTTTCTTTCCTTCCTCCCTTCCTCCCTTTCTTTCCTTCCTTCCTTCCCTCCCTCCTTCCTTCCTCCTTTCTCATCTTCCTTCCCTTCCCTTCCTTCCTTCCTTCCTTCCTTTCTCCTTCCCTCCCTCCCTCCCTCCCTCCCTCCCTCTTTCTTTCTTTCTTCTTTCTTTCTTTCCTTCCTTCCTTCCTTCCTTCCTTCCTTCCTTCCCTTCTTCCCTTCCTCCTTTCTCATCTCCCTCCCTCCTCTCTGGCTGGGGAATTGTGAGTGTTGAGGTCCACACATCTGCTCCAACCCCAGGCGAGGCGAGAGTCTCTCCATCAGACGCAGCCAGCTGGATCGTCTCATTCCAGACTTTCCCTTGAAACCTGATCCAATCATCAGTCTTGGGGGGCCCATGGAAACGGGGAACCTGCATAACGCTTCTCTTGGGGACAATATTTTGAATGGAGCCTCCCATGCCTTCCTTCACCGTTTTCCATCTTTCCAAGGATTTTTACTGGCTTGGTTTGAGTGGTCCACGCCCCCAGCTTAGCGTAATAAACACTATAATGAGGTTAATAAATAAATAAATAGAATAAAGAGGTCACCTTAAGACAGGGAACGGCTTGGGACTCGGTTCTGGCTGTGGAGCCCAGGCCTAGATTTCAGCAATGGGAGTGGCCGTTTTTGAAATCAGCCCGTTGTCGTCTTCTGAAATGGAGAATTTGAAGAGGGTATACACAGTGTTGAACTGATTAATTTGGGGGGAAAGGAATGGGTGTGTGTATGTGGGGGGGTCTCAAAACAAATGGAGCCCCGTCAAAAGCACACCACACAGTTTCTGACTTACAGCAGCTTGTTTAGTGACAGTTTGAAGTCACAACGGCACTGAGAAAAGCCACTTTGGACTGCTTTTCACCCTTAACAACTGTTGCTGCACCTTTGCGGTCCCGTGATCAAAATTCAGACGTTTGGCCGCTGACTCGTATTTACAAAAAAAAAAGCCTTTGCTTTCTTTGATTATTTTTGCTTTCTTTTGATTGTGTTCTTATTTCCTTTTTCTTATTGTGTTGTATTTTATGGTATGTTTATTATTTTATTTTTAAAAATCCCCACAGCGTCTTTCTCTCTTAAGTGACTCTGTGCAGTTCACAATAACGTAATAAAACAATTATGCTGGGCAGAGCCACCTCTAGAGCAAGACTGGCAGCATATTTAAATTTAATAAGTAAATAATAAGTCAATACATTGAGGTTGTTAGGGTCAGTCAGAGGAAGATTCGGAAAGGATGCACCCAAAAAAGTCCGGAAGCAAATCATCTGGGGCCAGGCAGCTCTCAATTTCCATGTCTTTTACAAGTGTATCATTTATTTATTTATTTTGCTTTTCTCAGTTCCTCGTGTTTGCAAATATCTCAAGTTTGGTTCGCTGATTTAGAGAAGGTTGGGATTCTTTCCTTTTTTTTTAAAGTATGCATTAACCGTTAAATGGATTTCGGTTCATCCTTCTCTGAGTGATTTTCTTTGCAATTTTGCCTCGTGGATGCATTTCCTTAACGTTTCCATAATACAATTTACTTTGAACGTTCTTCTCATGAATATATGGCTTCTGTGTACCGACTTCCCGGGCCTGCATTTTTTCAAATCTTATTGATAAGCAAACGGTGTTGGGAAATGGGCAGATCCGTGACTTTTAAAGGATAGGGACTTTTTGATTCCGAAGTTAGGATGGTGGTGTCAACGCTGCAAATATTGTATATTCTTGCTTTTGACAATATGTAGAATTGTCTGGTAATTATGGGGTTAATACAGAGCAGAAGGGGGGGGTTGGGGGGAAAAGCCCTGGAAAGAGAGAGGAAGGAAACCTTTGACCTTCACACTAATTGGATAATGTGAGATATGACAGCTAATTTAGGGAGGAAACATGCTGATAATTTAACTGCTCAGAGGAAGAGAACTTAGATCCTAGCATCCCTCCGTTGTGCCTGTGCCGACATTTTGTAACAATAAAAGACTTTTAGGAAAATAAATGCCTGGAAATTCTTTGAAGTGTTTCATTAGCCGGAACCAAAGCAGGTGGATTCTTTTCCTAGCCTTAGATCAGCATTTTTCAACTTTGACAGGTTTAAGATGGACTTCAACTCCCAGAATTCCCCAGCCAGCATGGCTGGCTAGAAAATTCTGGGAATCGAAATCCACCCACCTTAAAGCATGCCGGCTGGGGGATTCTGGGAGTTGAAGTCCGTTGGTCTTAAGGCATGCTGGTTGGGTGATTTTGGCAGTTGAAGTCCATCAAAGCAGAGGAATTCTGGGAGTTGAAGTCCACCCGCCTTAAAGCATGCTGGTTGGAGGATTCTGGGAGTTGAAGTCCCCCCCCACCTTAAAGCAAGCCGACAGGGGAATTCTGGGAGTTTAAGACCACCTGTCTTAAAAACATGATGGCTGGGCAATTTTGGGAGCTGAAATGCAGACATCGTAAAGTTGGCAAACTTGAGTAACCCTGCCTTAGTGCATTGTTTGAACCATGTGGTTTCTTTAATAAACCTTGCTTAAGCAAACCATGATTCAGCATGAATAATGAACCTGTTCCATGAATGCAGAAAACTGCCTTTTTTTACAGGACCAAAATTAAACTGTGAAAGGAGTTGCTTGCCCATTCAGCTCTGGCTTTCAACCCTGGTCCTTCTATCTGAATTACATCCCTGTCTTCTACTGAATCCATCTAGCCAGCCAGTACCACAGTGTTCACAGGACCCACCAAATCTCAGCCTTGAGATAATAATGATAATGATAATGGTGGTGGTGATGATGATGATGATAATATGAAAAAGAAGGAGGAGGAGGAGGAGGAGGAGGAGGAGGAGGAGGAGGAGGAGAAGGAGAAGGAGAAAAAGAAGAAGAGGAAGAGGGAGAAGGAGGAGGAAGAGGAAGAAGGAGAAGGAGAAGGAGAAGGAGAAGGAGAAGAAGAAGAAGAAGAAGAAGAAGAAGAAGAAGAAGAAGAAGAAGAAGAAGAAGAAGAAGAAGAAGAAGAAGAAGAAGAAGAAGAAGAAGAAGAAGAAGAAGAAGAAGAAGAAGAAGAAGAAGAAGAAGAAGAAGAAGAAGTCTGGATAGTGGATGTGGCAGTGCCTGGAGACAGCAGAATAGATGAGAAAGAACTGGAGAAGATAACAAAATACAAAGACCTACAAATAGAAAGACTGTGGCAAAAGCAAGCAAAGGTAGTACCCATAGTAATAGGCACCTTGGGTGCAATCCCAAAACAACCGGAGCACCACTTGAACACCATCATCAGCATTGACAAATTCGCCATCAGTAAATTGCAAAAGGCGGCCTTACTAGGAACCGCTTCCATCCTGCGACTGTAATACCATCAAACACCCACATCTGCCTATCCCAGGTCCTGGGTAAGGACTCGATAGGTAGACAAAAATGCCAAATCCAGTCTGAACATCTGGCTGACTGTGTGATCATCATCATCAATAATAATAATAATAATAATAATAATAATAATAATAATAATAATAAAAAAATTGGAAGGGGCCCTGGAGGTCATCAACCCCCTGATCAGGCAGGAAACCCTATACCATTTCAGACATATGGCTGTCCAGTCTCTTCTTTAAAACCTCCAGTGTTGGAGCATTCACAGCTTCTGGAGGCAAGGAGTTCCACTGGTTAATTATTCTAACTGTCAGGAAGTTTCTCCTTCTACGTTGCTTCTCTCCTTGATTAGTTCAAGATCACCTCTTGAATCTCAGGAGGTGAAGAACAATTGAAAGCCTTCCTTAGTTAATTCCAGTGGTGGGATTCAAATATGTGAACAACCGGTTCTCTGTGCTGATGCCGCTTCCAGAAATCCATTCTGGGCCTGAGGAACAAAAAATTAGCTACTGGTTCTGCCAAAGTGGTGCGAATCCCACCACTGGTTAATTCCTAACGAAAGGAAAAGAATCTGCACACCACAGGCTTAAGGAATGAAGAGCAAAGCTCCCTTGTTTCTGCTTTAGTTCAATCTTCTCAAGAAGATTGTATGCTTTTCACCAGTCAGTTGTAAAGTGTAGGATTGGTTTGAAAGTTTGAAGAACGAATAGAAAAGCGTCTGGATTTAAGAAAGTTTGAAGAATGAATAGGAAAGCGGCCGGACTTAAGAAAGTTTGAAGTACGAATAGGAAAGCGTCTGGATTTAAGAAAGCTTGAAGAATGAATAGGAGAGTGGCTGGATTTAAGAAAATTTGAAGAATGAATAAGAGAATGGCTGGATTTAGGAAAGTTTGAAGAATGAATGGGAAAGCGGCTGGATTTAAGAAAGCTTGAAAATGAATAGAAAAGCAGCTGGATTTAAGAAAGTTTGAAGAATGGCTGAAGGACGATTGGAGGGGAGCTAATATTGTCCCTCCCCCTCAAAAAAAATCTGACATCCATACAACACATGAGAAGATTATAAAGCCAATGATCAGTGAGCACCTTAAGAAGAATGTGATGCAATGCAAAAGAATGTTAAAAAAAAAAATAATTACAAGAAATCAGCAGGGATGTGTTGGCTTAATCTTTTTCTATGGTTTGATTGTGTGACTTCCATAGTAGACTCTGGGAATGCTGCAGAAGTAATATATCTTGATTTCAGCAAAGCCTGTGGCAGAATATCTTGATGTTCTAATTAAAAAGTATTGGTAGAATGGCAGACACTTGGTTGAATTGAGCAGCTACAAAAATTGAATGAACAAACAAACAAATAAATATTATGGTCTGTGGAACAGTCAGCCAGATGTTCAGACTAGATTTGGCATTTTTGTTATTATCAAATTTATTTGCCGCCCATCTCATGGTTCAAGACAACTCTGAGCAGTGTCGTTAAACACAGATCAGAATCAAAAATTAACTTCAGAATTAGTTGTCAGTAGTTCCTCATCAAGCTGGAGAGCCATGAATAACATCAATCAATCAATCAATCAATCAATCAGAATAGAGCTGGAAGGGACCTTGGAGGTCTTCTAGTCTAGCCTCCTGCTCAAGCAGGAGACCCTATACCAGGGGTAGGCAACCTTGGCTCTTTTATGACTGGTGGACTTCAACTCCCAGAATTCCTGAGCCAGCATGGGGGAACAATGGCCCACTTTAACTCCCAGAATTCCTG
This sequence comes from Crotalus tigris, assembly GCF_016545835.1. Lineage (NCBI taxonomy): Eukaryota > Metazoa > Chordata > Lepidosauria > Squamata > Viperidae > Crotalus > Crotalus tigris. The sequence goes on from NW_024099110.1 coordinate 30,937, forward strand.
AGCCAGCCATGCTGAGGAGAGAGGGAGAGGTTTCCATGCTGAGCCATGCTGGCTCAGGAATTCTGGGAGTTGAAGTCCACGAGTCATGAAGGGGCCATAATTCCCCCATGCTGGCTCAGGAATTCTGGGAGTTGAAGTCCACGAGTCATGAAGGGGCCATAGTTCCCCCATGCTGGCTCAGGAATTCTGGGAGTTGAAGTCCACCAGTCATAAAGGGGGCATAGTTCCCCCATGCTGGCTCAGGAATTCTGGGAATTGAAGTCCACGAGTCATAAAAGAGCCAAGGTTGCCTATCCCTGGATAAGACAAATGGCATGATTACAAAAAATAAAATAAAAATTAGGAAAAGTGATATATTTTACCAGAGATATATTTTACCAGCCACTGACTAGTTGGACAGGTAAAGGATGGAGAATACCTGACTTTCTCACATTTCACAGGAAAAAAGTCTTGGAATAATAGCTGTTTGCAAACTGAGCATCAGCTAGCAGTGTGTTACAATTGTAAAAAAAAAAAAAAAAAAGCCAATGTAATATTGAGCTGCATCATCAGCTTAATGGTGATGAAAAAGTCATTTTGCAACCAATCCTCACAATAACGATATTTGCAGGTCTGTAAAGCAAAGGGAAGCTGAACGACATGAAGAGAGACAGGAGGAGAAGCCACACACTGGACAACTGGTGTATTAAAAAATACCTTAGCCCACAGGAGGGTGTGTGAAACATTTCAGCAGGGACCCTCCCTAGTTTTCTGGAGAATAAAAGGAAGGGAGCGTCCGACTTCCCAGGTAGACCAAAGAGGAAACACAACCAGCTAATTTTATTTTATTGCGACATCAACAGAATCTTGCGGGTCTGAAAAGACAAATCTCCCGCTGACTCTTTTTACAGCCTGAAAAGTTAGCAAGGTTTCTTCCGAGAGTTTCATTATCCACACGGTGTATAGCTCTGGGCTACGTCCTCTCTTATCTGACTGTTCTGTAAAGCTACATTAACAGAATCTTGCAGGTCTGAAAAGGCAAATCTCCCACTGTCTCTTTTACAGCCTGAGGCTCCTTTTTCTGCCCGTTAAGCAGCTAAGGGTTATGCCGTTTCTTATCCAATTGTTTGCCAGGCAGCCTCAATTCCCACATTCTCACATTCCATTACAGGATGGGAGAAATTCAAGATTTGGTTAATATAACGTTACTGTAAAGACAGAGCTAGTTCTCCTGGCTGTCCTTCTTGGCTGTACTGCCTTGCAGGGCCAACCCACTGACTCTATTCTTCCCTCCTTACTATCCAGTGGATGTGCATACTCAGCACATGCTCAGGGACTTCATCTCAGGGTTAGCAGAGCCCAGCCCAACTGGGAAGCTAGACCAGAATCAGAAAGTGCTGGAGGCAGGAGCTGACGGGTTTTTTAGTGAAGTGTTGGGTGCCAAACCTGCCCTTCCACCGTCCACAAGCAAAGCTGAATGTTAAAGAGGAGTCCATGCCATAGAAAGCTCGGGCCTGGCTCTCCCTCTTGTTGTTGTTAGTTGCGAAGTCGTGTCTGACCCATTGCGATCCGGTGGACAACTTTCCTCCAGGCCTTCCTGTCCTCTCCCATCTTCTGGAGTCCATTGAAGCTCACGCCTCCTGCTTCAGGGACTCCATCCAGCCACCTCCTTCTCCGCCGTCCCCTTCTTCTCTTGCCCTCAATCTTTCCCAGCATTAGGCTCTTCTCCAGTGAGTCCTTCCTTCTCATTAGGTGGCCAAAGGACTTGAGTTTCCACTTCAGGATCTGGCCTTCTAAAGAGCTGTTGGGGTTGATCTCCTCTAGGACTGACTGGTTGGATCATCTTGCAGTCCAGGGGACTCGCAGGAGTCTCCTCCAACACCAGAATTCAAAGGCCTCCATTCTTTGGCGCTCAGCCTTTCTTATGGTCCAACTTTCACAGCCATCCATTGCAACTGGGAAAACCGTGGCCTGGACTATACGCACTTTTGTTGGCAGGGTGACGTCTCTGCTTTTTAGTGTGCTGTCTAGATTTGCCATAGCTTTCCTCCCCAGGAGCAAGCGTCTTTTAATTTCTTAGCTGCAGTCCCCATCTGTGGTGACCTTGGAGCCCAGGAAGATAAAATCTGTCACTACCTCCATTTCTTCCCATCTATTTGCCAGGAACTGAGAGGGCCGGATGCCATGATCTTGGTTTTCTTAAGGTTGAGTTCCAAGCCCACTTTTGCACTCTCCTTCTTCACTAAAGGCTCTTTAGTTCCTCTTCGCTTTCTGCCATTAGAGTGGTATCATCTGCATATCTTATAGGTTGTGGATATTTCTCCTGGCAATCTTAATTCCAACTTTTGAGTCATCTAGCCCTTTCCCTCTACCCCCCACCCCTAAAATGAGCAGAGATTCAGAGAAGTCCACGTGCATTTTTTGCAGCCAGTCCAGCGGGTGCGGCCTACTTGGGGAAGTAAGCCAAGCCGCGTTCCCACGGAAGGCGCAGAGCCACTGGGGCCAGCCCGTAGGAGTCCAATCTAGACAGTCCCTTAATCCCCCCCTCCAGCATTTGGGGGGACATGGCAAGAGGAGGAAGCCCCCCCCTTAATTGGAGAAGCAGGACAGGCATCCTCCACCATGCCTGCTGTGTCAGTTTAATGATTTGTAATGAGCAATTACCTTTACTCATTTCTCCTAATTTCTGAATATCAATAAAGTTAATTAAACTCCGCGTGTGTCATTCTCCTGCGTCGGTGAGAAATGCTGACAAGCAAAAGGTGGTTGGGGGGGGGGAGAAGGCAGACAGAGGGACGGGAACGATTTGGGCCTGCGGTGCCCAAGGACATGTGTGTGGGTGTGTGTATCCCCGTGCTTGTGTGTGTGCGTGTGTGTGTGCACGTTGTATGGCGTTCCTCCCCTTGCTCAAAGTTTGTGGGCAGGGTGGAAAAGGTCCCTATGGAGATCAGAGGACGGAATGGAGCGGAACAGAAAGGGTGGGGGGATCTGGCTGGCGGCTTGGCTGGCTGGGTTGACCTTTGTGTTGACCTTCACATCAGGAAGGGCAGCCCTTTCCACCCGCTCATGCCTTGCACCCCGCAGGGTAAAGGCTGTTGGTGATCACACGCCGGGCTTGTCTCGGTTCGGCCTGCCCTCCGGTTACGTGCAGCCTTTTGCTCAGAAACAAAAGCAGCGTTCGCAACCGCAGGAACCGGCCCTGCCCCAGTTGAATTGCTTGGCAACGCACGGAAAGAGCGCTCAAAGGCAGCGGTGACACCTGCCTGCAGGCGCTCTCTGCATCCCGGCCGACTGGGCGACTGAACCAGCTGCAGGAGGCAGCAGAGGCACCCAAGGGGCTGTCCCTGGTTCAGTCTTCGGCTGGAGAATGCGGGCGAGGGGGGGGGGAGAGAAAGTAGCTAAGCAGGGGGAGGGAGAATAGAATAGAATGGAAGGGAAGGGAAGGGAAGGGAAGAGAAGAGAAGAGAAGAGAAGAGAAGAGAAGAGAAGAGAAGAGAAGAGAAGAGAAGAGAAGAGAAGAGAATTATGGAATAGAATAGAATGGAAGGGAAGGGAAGGGAAGAGAAGAGAAAAGAAAAGAGAAGAAGAGAAGAGAATTATGGGATAGAATAGAATAGAATAAAATTATGGAATAGAATAGAATAGAATAGAATAGAATAGAATAGAATAATGGGATAGAATAGAGTTATGGGATAGAATAGAATAAAATTATGGAATGGAATAGAATAGAATAGACGAGAAGAGAATAGAATAGAATTATGGGATAGAATAGAATAGAATAGAATAGAATAGAAGAGAAGAGAAGAGAAGAGAAGAGAAGAGTCGGAAGGGACCTTGGAGGGCATCTAGTCCAACCCCCTGCTCAGGCAGGAAACCCTATACCATTTCAGGCAAGTGGCTGTCCGGTCTCTTCTTAAAAACTTCCAGTGTTGGAGCATTCACAGCTTCTGGAGGCAAGGAGTTCCACTGCTAAACAAGAGTAAGTTTTGCCTGGTTTTACAACCCTTTTTTTGGCCACGGTTATTTCATTTTTATTTATTTATTTTTTTAATAAAGATTGTATTGGGGTTTTTTTTCATCAACATTATGTTAATTTTTCCAATCAACAAGTTGTCTGGCGTTTGCTGTGCTAATACATGTTCAATTCCTAATCCTTCATTCTTTCCTCTAGCCAAGAATAAAATAAGTTCCAAATTTGATAGTAGTCTGTATCTTCTTTATCTTTCAATCTCATCGTTAATCTGTCCATCTCTGCACATTCCTATATTTTCCTGATTATTTCTTCTTCTGATGGTAGTCCTTCATTCTTCCAGTATTATGCAAAAATTATTCTCGCTGCTATAGTGATGTGTAAGATTAAATATAATTTCTGCTTATTAATCTTTTCAGGCATAATGCCTAGTAGAAAAAGTTCAGGTTTAAAATCCACTTGTTTGCCCAATATTTTTTCTAACCACATATGTATCTTTCTCCAATAGGCATTTGCCTTCCCACATGTCCACCAAATATGATAATATGTGCCTATGTTATGTTTACATTTCCAACATCTATCTGACATATTTTCAAACATTTTTGCTAATCTTGCTGGCGGCAGGTGTCATCTATAAAACATTTTATACAGATTTTCTTTGTATGAAGTTGACATTGTTAATTTTAGTTTCTCTCCCATAACATTTGCCATTTTTCTAATTCTATATTATAGCCAATTTTTTTTGCCCATCTTGTCATCATTTCTTTCACTTGTTCACTTTCCATATCCAAAATTAACAAAAAGTTATACATTTTCTTGATTAATTTCTCATCTGAGGTTAACAAAATCTTATCAAACACAGTTTGATCCTTATAAAATCCATACATTTTTACATCTTTTTCATATCTACTTTGTATCTGTAAATGTGCCCACCAGGACAAGTTAATTCCCTGATTTTCCAGTTCTTGTTTAGATTTTAATTTCCCATCAATATCTAGAATATCTTTATACGTCCATATTTTTTCAAAGTCTACCAAGTTCAGATGTATAAATGCCTCCAATCGTTGATAACCACCCTGGAATTTTTAAATATATTTTAGCTTTAATTTTTTCCCATACTGTTGACAAGGCATTTCTTATAAAATGATTTTGAAAGTACTTATGGACTTTCCCGTACCATAAGAAAGCGTGGCCACGGTTATTTTAGGGAATCGCTGTGGTCATTAAGTTAGTGACACGGTTGTTAAATGAAACACTGCATTTGTTAAACTAGTAACAGGGTTGCTAAATAAATTGCTGCAGTTGTTAAGTTAGAGACATGGTTGTTAAGCAAATCCAGTTTCCGCCTTGATTTTGCTGGTCAGACGGTCGCCAAAGGAATTTATTTATTTATTCATTTATGAAACTTATATACCGCTTTAAGTGCAAGCACTCTCTAAGCGGTGTACACCAGTAAGCAATGTATATATATATATTTACATTTCCCCCAACAATCTGGGTCCTCATTTTACCTACCCCGGAAGGATGGAAGGCTGAGTCAACCTTGAGCCGGTGAGATTTGAACCGCTGACCTGCTGAACACAGTCGTCATAAATACGAGTCAGTTGCCGAGCATCCGTATTTTGATCCCGTGACCCATGGGGACGCTGCAACGGCTGTAAGTGTGAGAAGCGGGCCTAAGTCCCTTTTTTTAGCGCTGTTGTAACTTTCAACAGTCACTAAACCAACCGTCGTAAAGCGAGGACCGCCGGCACAAATCCGCAGCCTCCGTGCAATGGAACGGAGGGTTGCCTGAGCTCTTTGGTGCTGGTTGAAAAGCCATTACAGAGAGGCTGCCGTGCGCCAAATCTCGGCGGGCTCCTGCGTATCAATAATTCAGAGCCGGTAACGAAAAATGCTGGAGGGTTAAAATATTAATCAGCCTATTCTGAACCCAGAAAGCCAGGATCTGGGGCTGGAAAATCCATGTAATGTATGGATGAACATTAGGGGCAAGTTGGTCACTTTCATCCCCTCTTCAAGCCCAGCGGGAATTGGGGGTTCAGCTCGTCTGGGGGCTGTTCTGCAACAGATGAAAACTCATCAAGGAGAGAAGCAACCTAGAACTAAGGAGAAACTTCCTGACAGTCAGAACAATTAATCAGTGGAACTCCTTGCCTCCAGAAATTGTGAATGCTCCAACAATGGAAGTTTTTAAGAAGAGACTGGACAGCCATTTGTCCTAAATGGTCTAGGGTTTCCTGCCTGAGCAGGGGGTTGGACTAGATGACCTCCAAGGTCCCTTCCAACTTTATTATTATTATTATTATTATTATTATTATTATTATTATTATTATTATTATTATTATTATTATTATTATTATTATCATGGATCATCGCACAGTCAGCCAGATGTTCAGACTGGATTTGGCATTTTGTCTACCTATCGAGTCCTTACCCAGGACCTGGGATAGGCAGATGTGGATGTTTGATGGTATTACAGATATCGTCGCAGGATGGAAGCAGTTCCTAATAAGGCCGCCTTTTGCAATTGACTAATAGCGAAGTTGTCAATGCCAATTGTGTTCAAGTGGTGCTCCAGTTGTTTTGGGATTGCACCCAAGGAGCCTATTACTATTGGTACTACCCTTGCTTGCTTTTGCCACAGTCTTTCTATTTCTATTTGTAGGTCTTTGTATTTTGTTATCTTCTCCAGTTCTTTCTCTTCTATTCTGCTGTCTCCAGGCACTGCCACATCCACTATCCACTATATTTGTCTTTCTTATTGACAATTGTTAAGTCTGGGGTGATATGTTGCAAGTGCTTGTCTGTTTGAATTCTGAAGTCCCAGAGCAGTTTAATTTTATCATTTTCTATGACTTTCTCTATTTTATGATCCCACCAGTTCTTGCTTACAGGCAAATGATATTTTTTGCAGATCTTCCAATGCACCATTGTTACTACTTTGTCATATTATTATTACTACTACTACTACTACTACTACTACTACTACTACTACTACTACTACTACTACTATTATGAACCCCTCAAAAACCTCCTTTCCTTACAGCCCACCTGCAGGACTTTTCCAAGCTGTCAGCTGAGGAAAAAAAATAAATCGGGCTCCTGTGAGGTTAAAGAGGTGGTTTGTAGAGGAGGTGGACTATCACGTCTGTGTAGGAGTTGCTGGGTTGGGATACGGGTTTCACCAATCCCTCTCCACTTTGAGGGGTGCAAAAAATATCAGGGGTTCCTGTGAGGCTAAGAAGCTGGTTCATAGAGGGGGTTGGTTGTCGCGTCTCTGTTTGAGTTGCTGGGTTCCACCAATCCATTTCCACTTTGGGGGTGGAACAAAACCAGAGACTCTGGAGAGGTTAAAGAGATGATTCGTAGAGAGGGTTGACTGTCGTGCCTCTGTATGAGTTGCCAGATTGAGATATGGGTTCCATCAATACATCTCAGTTGGGGTGCAAAAAAATCAGGGGCTCTAGAAAGGTCAAAGAGCTGGTTCGTAGAGCAGGCTCCCTGTCGCGTCTCTGTTTGAGTCGCTGGGTTGGGACATGCGTTCCACCAAACCATTTCCGCTTTGGGGGTGCAAAAAATATCAGGGGCTCCTGTGAGCTGGTTCATAGAGGAGGTTGACTGTCGCGCCTCTGTATGAGTGGGATTTATTTATTCACTTACTTATTGACAAAATTTCTTCACCACCAACGACGCGGGGCGGTTTGCAACATGAAAACATCAAAGCATTTAAAAGCCCTTGAGATCAAGGGTGATAGAAACACAGCGGCTAAAATCATTAACAAATAAAATCCGTTAACAGCGTACGGGAAGAGAGGGAGACAGACATGGATGGGGGGGGATGGATGGGGAGGGGGGAAATTAAGTTTTAATTAGTCAACCACCTCCAATAAAAAGCTCCGCCATTGGGGCCCAGTTGCTGGGTTGAATACGGGTTCTACCAATCCACTTTCCCCCTTTGGGGTGCAAGTTGGAAGGGACCTTGGAGGTCTTCTAGTCCAGCCCCCTGCTCAAGCAGGAGATCCTATACCATTTCATACAAGTGACTGTCCAGTTTCTTCTTAAAAACCTCCAGGGATGGAGCACCCACAACTTCTAGAGGCAAGGAGTTCCACTGGTTACTTGTCCTCACTGTTAGGAAGTTTCTCCTTAATTCCAGGTTGCTTCTCTAATAGACTAGACTAGACTAGAATAGAATAGAATTACAGGATAGAATAGAATAGAATAGAATAGAATAGAATAGAATAGAATAGAATAGAATAGAATAGAATAGAATTACAGGATAGGATAAGATAGGATAGGATAGGATAGAATTACAGGATAGGATAGGATAGGATAGGATAGGATAGAATAGAATAGAATAGAATAGAATAGAATAGAATAGAATAGAATAGAATAGAATAGAATAGAATTACAGGATAGGATAAGATAGGATAGGATAGGATAGAATTACAGGATAGGATAGGATAGGATAGGATAGGATAGAATAGAATAGAATAGAATAGAATAGAATAGAATAGAATAGAATTACAGGATAGGATAAGATAGGATAGGATAGGATAGAATTACAGGATAGGATAGGATAGGATAGGATAGGATAGGATAGAATAGAATAGAATAGAATAGAATAGAATAGAATAGAATAGAATAGAATAGAATAGAATAGAATAGAATTACAGGATAGGATAAGATAGGATAGGATAGGATAGGATAGGATAGGATAGGATAGGGTAGAGTAGGGTAGGATAGGATAGGATAGGATAGGATAGGGTAGGGTAGGGTAGGGTAGAGTAGAGTAGAGTAGAGTAGAGTAGAATAGAATAGAATAGAATTACAGGATAGAATAGAATAGAAATAGAAATAGAAATAGAATGGAGTGGAGTGGAATGGAGTAGAATAGAAATAGAAATGAAGTGGAGTGGAGTGGAATAAAAATAGAAATAGAATGGAGTGGAGTGGAGTGGAGTAGAAATAGAATAGAATAGAACAGAACAGAACAGAGCAGAACAGAACAGAATAAAATAGAATAGAGCTGGAAGGGACCTTGGAGGTCTTCTAGTCCAGCCCCCTGCTCAAACTTACACCATCTCAGACAAGTGACTGTTCAGTCTCTCCTTAAAAATGCATTCTTTCTTATCCTGCCTTCTGGTTCCTTGGAGAATAATTTGACCCCCTCTTTTTTGTGGCAGCGTCTCAGTCTTTGTGGCAGTCCCCAACTTCCAGGCCAGGGCCATTCCTGAGCCTGGAGCCGTTCGGAACCAGGGTGCAGAAGTGGCGGGCAAGCACACGCGCACGTGAGCATCCCTATTTGCAGAAGCAGCTGGCTAGTGCATGCACACACTCATAAATGGAGCTGTGCACGCCCACGTATCCATCGCTCACTTGGAACCATCCCCTCTTCCACCATCACCACCCCGGGCCGGGCCGCAAAATCGAAAAAGTTGGGGAACTGTGATCCAAAACATAAAGGGGGGGGGAATCCAAGGTCTTGTCTCTGATTGCACATAAAAAACACCCAGTGGAGTTTGGGTCTAACCGTCCCAGATGCCATCTTGACTTTTTCGACCCCATCCCGCAGACCCCCCCCCACCTTGCCTGCCTATCCAGAACAGAACTCCTGCAGAGACGCTGTGGGAGTGGCCGCCCGCCGTCTTCAGCAGCGGAGCAAACCCCCTTTGAACGGATGGGGGGATTTTAATTCAAGGAAGGGGCTTTGGAGAAAGTGGGGATGCTAATAGAGACAAATGAGATGCTGTTTCTTTTGCGTCTGTTTTTCCACTCGGCGCTCGTCTCCGTGAAGTGAAGACGGCCAAGCACTTCGTTAGCAAAGGCAATCAGAGGCAAAGTGCCTACTAAGCAAAAAAAAAAAAAAAAAAAAAGACAGAGCCAGGAGATTCTCTGAACCTGGAAGCAGGTTATTGGAGGAAGAAAGAAGAGAAGAGGGGAAAAGTCACCACATGGGGATCCCAGGAAGAGTCGGAGGCCACCTTGTTCAAGGGGTACCTCAGGTACCTGGGAGGATAACGTCCCAAGACTTACATTTTATTTAATGGATTCGTATCCCAATCCTAATAAGGTGGCAGACATGCTGATCCTCCTTCCTCCTCTCTCACCCACGACAACCCTGTGAGGTGGGTTGGCCCGAGAGCGTGATTAGCCTAAAGTTACGCAGCTGGCTTTCCTGCCTAAATTCACCAGTCTACTGGTGACTGACCCAGCTGGCTTTCTTAACTAAGGCGGGACTAGAACTCACCGTCTCCTGGTGATTGGCCCAAAGTCACCCAGTTGGCTTTCAGGCCTAAGGCAGGACTAGAACTCACCGTCTCCTGGTGATTGGCCCAAAGTCACCCAGTTGGCTTTCACGCTTAAGGCGGAACTAGAACTCACTGTCTTCTGGTGATTGGCCCAAAGTCACCCAGCCAGCTTTCATGCCTAAAGTGGGACTAGAACTCACCGTCTCCTGGTGATTGGCCCAAAGTCTCCCAGCCAGCTTTGATTCCTAAGGCGGGACTAGAACTCACCATCTCCTAGTGATTGGCCCAAAGTCTCCCAGCCAGCTTCCTGACCTAAGGTGGGACTAGAACTCACCGTCTCCTGGTGATTGACGCAAAGTCACCCAGTCGGCTTTCACGCCTAAGGTGGGACTAGAACTCACTGCCTCCTGGTGATTGGCCCAAAGTCACCCAGTTGGCTTTGATTCCTAAGGTGGGACTAGAACTCACTGTCTCCTGGTGATTGGCCCAAAGTCACCCAGCTGGCTTTCTTAGCTAAGGCAGGACTAGAACTCACCGTCTCCTGGTGCCTTCATCCATAGACCAAACTGGCTAAACTCCCTCGGAGTAGCCCCATTGAATGTACCAGGATCCACTTCTCAGAAGATATGGCCTGGATACGCAGGGGTATGCCCATCTCCTCTTTTAATTACCAGTGCGAGAGACCCCAGCCCCAAACCCGTGGCCTTCGTTAAGACTGCCCTGTTGTACAGGACGAGTTTACTTAGAGGCCTGCCCCTTGGACGCAAAGCCTTTACACCAGTGGTTCTCAACCTGTGTGTCGGGACCCCATTTGGGGTCGAACGACCATTTCACGGGGGTCACCAAACAACGCAGTCCGCCATTTTTCCCTCCTTTTCCTTAGCTGTGCTCCTCCCTTTTATTCTATTGGCTTTTGAAAGCCAATAGAACAGACTCTCTTGAATAGAGTCTAATTCTATTGGCTTTCCAAAGCCAATAGGAATGTGTTGCGTCCTTGGCGGGAAAACAGACACGGAAGCGGCTGGAGTTCTCAGGTTCTTTTATTCAGCGTTCAGCTTACAGGAAGATGGCTTCAGTTCAGCCCAAACGCCTCACAGCCTCTTATATAGGCAACTCCCGGGTAAATGGGTTACTTTTCCCGCGCCAGCACCCGCGCATGCGCACGGCGCTGGCGACAGCCTGTCTGGTCCCGGGCAGCTTTGCACCTGCCCGGGACTGCCTGCAAACGCCCGAGCCGTTTGCAAGGCTCGGGACATAACACCCCTTTCCCCCGGGCTAAAACTACTACCAACATACAACATTTATTTTATATGACATTTTGCTCCCCAGTGCTCCCACTGATTACTGGCTTTTGCCTTGCCAGCAATGTTATTTAATCTTCTAGATACTTAGGAGATTTCTTTGCTCTCTGTGACCTTCTTAGCTCTGGGTTACTGGCATAAGTCCCCTGACTGGAGGGAGGCGTGAGCCTGTTCTCTCTATTGTGCCCTGGTGTCTTCCAAGGACTGTGCCCCGATGCCTGCCCTGCTTGCTTGCCCACCGGGCTCGTCAGGCCAGGGCTTCTGTTGCTTTGTGACCTGGTTGTCCTACCTAGCTGTAGACCCTCAGGCCCCTTGAATTGATAGCCACTGCTGGGCGTCTCTGTAGAACCTCCTAGGTCAGTCCAAGACCTGTCAGGAGGCTGTCCATTCCCTGAACCCCATTCTGTGCTCGGGCTCGTGTGGTTTCTGTACTTTCCCAAAACTCAGGTGTTCCCTGATTTGTGCTAGGGGTGTTGTAGTCGGGACTTGGTTCCTCGACTAGCTCTGTGTATGTTTGACCCCCTGTAGGCTTTGGGGTAAGGTCAGGCCAACCTTGGGAATTGTGTGCCAGCTCTCTTGCGGGGAATGATTGGTTGGGATGCCCCCGGGTATCCTCCGTGACTGGAGTGCTGTGTGATGTGTGTGGAAAGTGAGTATGCCCCCGGGGTGACTCCCTGGCTGGAGTAGGCGTGGATGCCTGGTAATTAGGTAGGCTCATAGAATTCTTGTTCGGAGCTCTCGCGGAACCCTGGGATGGGCCGTTTGTGGCTCCATCAGTGGAGATGGGCAACAGCTCGTGCCCTCCCCTTTGCTCCAAAGGGTCCCCCTCCCCCCCTGGAAAAAGACCCAGGAGTCTCATCGGAAAAGTCCCGCCAAGGGCGGAGTTGGT
>NW_024099111.1:0-2816 GCF_016545835.1 Crotalus tigris
AACCGGTTTTCTTTACTCCAGGTTGCGCCAAGGGATGCTATTTCTGCCACATCCGTTCTGCAAATGGGCAGATGTGTTCTGCATTCTCCCACCAACCCTCCGCCCCGCAAAAAGCAGGCCGGAAGAACCGTCGGTGCCTCGGGACAAGTGCACCCTTCCTGAACCGCCAACCCTGCATTTCCTCCCCCCCCCTCCTCACATTGCCTGAGCCTCTGGAAGTTACAGCCCCTTGCAAAGGCAGAGTGTCATACAACCCGGCCCGCTCGCCCATCTCCTTACCTCCTTCCACCACCACCAAGACGACGGGAACAGGTTCTTTTTTTTAAAGGCCCCGGTGGACGCGGATTTTGAATCGGACGGAGTCCGACTTGCAGAGAAGGTCTTCTGTAAAAGAAAATTGGGGGAAACGATTAAGAGCGAAGGGCGGAAGTCGCCACTTGGAAAGGTGCTTTTTCTCACAGGCCCGGGAACCTGCGCGATAACGAGGTGACAGAAAGCCCACAATTGCCGAGAAGGCCTCTGGGAGAGTGCTGGATGGCTGGTGAAGAACCAGCCCGCGGACATGCGCCGAAGGCCGAGGGAAGCGGCCCGTCCCTTTGGCAGGAGCATAGAGTGGAGACGCTCTGCGCTTTGCGGCTTAGCTTCTCGGTGTCCCGATGCTGGGCAAAAGGCCTCAACGTTTATGCTACGGGACGGAAAGCTCTGCCCTCCTGTGGTCAAAAACGGGTATTGCCGCCACCAAAAGAAATAAACGCTTTTAATGGCATTTTAAAATTACGATAGTCTCTGTCTTTATTAACGGTATTAACACCTTATTAACAGGGCCAGGGGAGGCCCGTTTGCTGCAACGCACAGGCGCGGAAGAAGAAATCTGCTTCAAAAGCCTTCAACCTAGTTAAGGAGAACTATGATGCCCTATTAATATTAATAAGGTTTTAATAAGAAAGAGTAGCCTTAAAATGCCATTGACAGTTTTTGTAACGGCTGGCATGGGCCCAATGCTAATCAACACGGGATAGCTGTGACACTAGTTTTTTTGACCCTTATGCACGCAATGCTTTCAATAGATAATAAAAACATAATAATCAGCTTAATAATCATGTAAAAAAGGTTAGTTTCCTTAGTCTTGGCTGCCTATGCACTTCTTTAAACCGTAGGAACTCATTCTTCTCATAACTGCTTTCCCTCTCCGCTGAAACAGGCGATGGGAGCCTAAGCGGAGACCGCCGGTGCACTTTCCTCGCTGTTTTTAAATATCCCTCGGCTACGACCAACCCAAGCAAAGCGGCTACCAACGGAATAAGAGACGTGGAGCTCCAGCTAGAGCTTAACCGAATGTCTCTCTTCAGCAACAAAAAGGATTAAATGGGGTGTGTGGGGACCAGCAAGGTATCTGAAAGACCTGAGCTTTCCTAAGAGTAGAATGGCATTTTTTAGAGCCAGACATTTTAATATCCTCTCCTTGGCACTCCTTCAGGGCAGGAATGATAAAACCCCAAGACTGACTGAAGGTGTACTTGTGGCAGCGGGGAAGCTGAAGATCTCTCTCACACGCGTGTCCTGTTAGTACAAAGCCAAACATTAAAACCAAAAGCCGTTCTTTGGATCTGAAAAATATTTCCTTTAATTGTGTGCATTGTACGGGGAGGAATTTGTGGGAATGAGGGGGGCGTGGGGGCGGGGCTTAGAGTCTTAATGTTTCTGCTCACTTCTTGCCCTTTATGTCAAACGCCCAGAAATGTGAGAAGGGGCTTCAGAAAATGCCGTCAGTCTGCGGCTCTAGGACTGAGCTCTCTCCAGAGCCTAGATCCCAATAACGCTCACTCTGCCGTGTTTCGTAAATGCCTCCCGTGCCATGTTTTTCAGCAGCACGCTTGCTTGAACATTCACCTCGCAAGCTCCGCTCCCCATCTCAGCCACTATTTGAATTAAAGAGGAGGGGTGCTCTGAAGGGACAATTGTACAGAGCACCCACAGTTCAGTTCCTGAAGGTGTTTCTCTGTCCTGTCGCTAAGGGGGCATAATAAAAACCAGGACTTTCTTAGTGACGCTGGGAATCACCAAACGCCTCAGTTAGACCATACCATAAATACTACTCGCCTCCAAAACCAGGGAACATTTGTTGGGGTTTTTTTCACAGATTCCTCCTCATCTGCAAGAAAAATAAACTGCTTAGGGTGTAAGAATGGGGAAACAACTGAAAGATGGATGTGTCTGTTCAACACGCTACACTCGAGATCGGTCAGATCGAAAAACTTATTCATAACAATCGAAGGTGAGACATTCTGCACTTCTTTAGAAAAGGCACAGGATACAGACCTCTGCCAAGCCCCAGATAGCTCATGAAAAGAAGCGAACTTTGGCGACAGTAAAGGACAGTCACGAAGCCATCACGGTTGGGCTCGCCCCTTTCTAGGTCATTTGATTACTTTAAAACTTTCTTACCATCTCCTTTCTGCTCATCCCATTTTATTCGGTGTAACGTGAGCCGCTTAAATTTCTCCTGTGCTTTGTGACCTTGGAAAGAAAGCAGAAAAGATACAACTGACAAACAGCATCGCGACAAGCGACGAAGCACAGCTTCGCAAACACAATAACTGGGAGGAGGTCCCAACCATAAACCCAGAGCCACTCTCAAAGGACAAGCCAGAGAGACGAGTTCCCTGTGCTGCTTGTCAAAGCCCACGTTTCTGAAGACTTGGCCTACCCTGACACAATGGCCTGAAACCGGTTTTTTTTACTCCAGGTTGCGCCAAGGGCTGCTATTTCTGCCACATCCGTTCTGCACATGGGCAGATGTGTTCTGCATTCTCCCC